>NC_136971.1:26412247-26482247 GCF_032717465.1 Coenobita brevimanus
TCGTGAGGATCGAATCGTAAACTTTGAGATGTCTTATTCACCTGTGATCAAAGAAAGAAACAAACAAATAAACCAAAAAACAAACAAGCAAATGAAGGCATATACATACTCTCAAACTTTCTTGGAAGAGGTAACAATGTGATTTTAGCAGCTTTGGTGTAATTTATCCAGAAAATAAGTGCAACAATTCAACAATCCATACGCCTACTCCACAAGCGTTTGACTGAAGTTGAAATATTTTATACTGCTGTCAAAAATTGTCCCCCAAATGGATGAATGGAGATTTTTAATATGTGATAGTGGACATGTTGCTGCGTCGTTTGACGCCAAGAAAGCTTATGTAGGAATTTTTTCCCACTTTCACTAAAAATTGGGGTTCTCCTATCAGTCTCATCTACCTGGTACCAAGTTTCATACCTTTACTACAAACTGTCCGGCCTGTTGCCCTCTTTTGAAGATTTTCGATATGCTGCACTTGGCGCGTGTCACGTGCCACGTGCATCACCTGAGTGTGATAAAACCTGTCAAAAGCTTCTCGGCTGTGTACACATAAAACAGTCTTCTCAGGGTTCCCTTCCTGAGTCAGCATATTTGACCAGTGGAAACGGTCATCGCTAATTCATCACATTCAGGCAGCGTCTGAACCGTGATGACTAAGAAGTCAACATCCACTAACTCGAGTACCTCTAACACTAATACCATTACTATTATTGCCACTACCACATGTGCCACTACCACCACCACCACCACCACCACCACCACCAATACTACCACAACCATTACCTGCACAACTATCACCACCACTTGCACTGTCCCCACCATTGTCACTACCACCACCATCACTACCACTACCACCACCACCACTATTCTGACTAGTATGACAACCACCACCACCACCACCACCATCAGGGCCTGGAGCGGTTGCGTCTTCCCCGTGCGTCTACCCTCCAGAGGCTGTTGAAGCAGAGGAGGACAGCACGGGGGCCAAACCACCGCAAACCCCTCTGGCCCCTCATGGGGCCCGAGAACCTGAAAGTGGCTTCGGTTGCCCGGGCAAGTACCACATCTCTCAACACAACACATACAACACCGTATTTTCTACACCGAAAAATGACTTCCCGGCGGTCAGTTCTCGACGACTTCTTCTTGATGGTGACCCATCAACAAATACACATGTCAAGCATGCTCAAAACCTATCACTTTGAGCTGACAGACAATGGATTCAGTTCAGTGCAATGCCTGAAAGAACTGGACCCATTACACCTGCATAACACTTGCATCCAGAGAATACTACACAAACACCTGAACCTGCTCCTTATACTCCTTCCCACCACCCACTAACTCCCCCACCAACCCCACTCCTACTTCCTCCACACCTCCTCAGCCTAACCCACTGAACCTTCCCACACCATCCAATCCCCCAAGCCCTCCCATTCCACCACAATCTAATTCACATCAACCCTTATCTCCATCACAACTTTCTCCTACCCCTTCCCCTTCACCCACAACCCCACCTCCCCCCTGTGCTGCAGCACCCAAAACACATCATACACAGAACATAAACATTCTTCAAATAAACGTAGATCGTATAAACAACGAAAAACAAGAAGTCACACAATTCATCAAACAACAAAACATACACACTGCCATCTTACAAGAAACAAAACTTCGCAGAACACAAAAAACACCTACATTTCATAATTTTACCACTATTTGACAAAACCGGGTTGACAGCGGTGGCGGTGGGCTCATCACCCTGGCACACCAATCCATCAACTTTTCAGATACCAGTGCACACACAAAGTCACTTCACCACCCCCACATGACACCACAACAGAAATACAATCAATTATATTATGCACTGGCAACAAATGACACATAACAATCGCCAGTACATACATTCCTCCCCCAGTCGTCCCCCACAGTACCACACAATTACTCTCCTCAAGTACTCCACATCACTTACATACCCAACATCATCCTGCGTGGTGATTTCAATGCCAAGGCGTCGGCGGCCTGGCATATCAACAACCCTGACACAGGCAGAGGGCTGCTGTTACAATCCCAAACAGATAATCTTTTCATCCCCAGTAATCTCCATCAACATATCCATATCCCACACCAAGCCCTCTTCCTTCCATCATCCCCAGACATCACCTTTTGCCCTCCAAACCTCGCCCCCACAACATCCTGGGGTGGTCAAAACCCTTGGCTCTGACCACCTCCCAATCATCACTACCAAAACTAGAACCACCCCAGCTGGCCACAGACACACATACACTAATTATATGAGAGCCAACTGGGAGGCCTTCACAACTGAAACAGTACAACACTTTGGGACATAAAACAGTACATCAGTCACAAACATCAACACTGCTGTGCACACTTTCAATACAGTTATTCAAAATGCAGACAAAAGTCACATTCCTAGAGTAAACAGAAAGAAATACATCCCCAACTTCACACCAGAAATTCAAGGCCTCATCAGTCAACACGACACACTACGGCACTCCCCAACACCCCATACACAAGACAATGTACAACAAATACAAGAACTCAATACTCAAACAACAAAATATTAGAACAGCAAACACTAAATTGGAATAATTATCTCCAAACCCTTGATCACTAAACAAACACCAGTAAACTCTACAAAACATCACACTCACCAACAGCAACACTACACAATCACACACTGCCATCACAACAACAGACATCATACCCTCAAACAAACAACAAGCAAACACTCTCATCAATCGCTTTTCACATGTCAGCCATCTAAACCCCCATCGCGATGACCGACGTGTCTTCAGACTCAAGAGGCAGTTCCCCACAGACCCAGACTTCGCACCTTTCACTTACAACCAGACAAGGTACATCATTAGCAACATTAAACACTCAGCTGCCTGTGGACCAGACAACATAAGCAACATACACCTTAAACACCTTTGACCACAAGGCATACAAGCACTCACCAACATACAGCTACTCACACAACATAATATATCCAACATTTGGAAGCATGGCACTATAATCGCTATCCCCAAACCCAACAAAGACCCGACGTTACCTTCCTCACACCGCCCCATCACACTCCTCTGCACCCCGTCCAAAGTCACTGAACGACTCGTATTGCAACTAGTTACACCTCACATCCTGCTAGCCTCATCACAACATGGTTTTAGGCCGCTACACTCCACAAACAGTCTTCTTACAAACCTTACACAGAGAGTTTTTGATGGCATCATTTTAGCTAGGCCACCACACAGAACACTCCTAGTCACACTAGACATTAGCAAAGCTTTTGATGCCATCCCTCGCCACAACTTCACAAACAAAGGATTCAACACAAACATGCACAATAACACAAGAATATGGCTGGCAACAATTTAGCAGGCAGATGTGCACATGTAACATTTCCAGTCAGTCATCGAACATCAGAAACTTCACAAACGGCGTCCCCCAAGGATCTGTTTTATCCCCTACCCTCTTTAACCTATACATACACGACATACCCACACCCCACACACCACAAATACACATAGCTTACTATGCGGACGACATAACACTTACATGTACAAACCAAAACGCAAACACAGCCGCACACATTCTCATCTTACCTCATCATACTACACGAATGGTTCACCACAAACGGGCTCAAAATAACCCCAGCCGAATCTACAGTGATACTTTTCACAAACTGGATGGCAGAACACAGTCACATTCCACACCTCACCATAAACAACACTCCCCTACCACACACACACACACACACACACACACACACACACACACACACACACACACACACACACACACACACACACACACACACACACACACACACACACACACACACACACACACACAAAATCCTTGGTGTAACATACAATACATCAATGTCATTTAAACAACACATCACAAACATTAAAGATAAATTAACACCAAGACTCAACGCCATAAGGTCACTTGCCCATACAACATTTGGACACAACAAAGAAACCACCACCACAGTATACAAACAGCATACACGTTCAGTGATGAATTATGGAAGCCCTGCTTGGGCTCCTAACCTCACTAAAACACACTACAACACTCTACACACCAATCAGAACAAGGCACTAAAAATAATCACAGGCTCCACAGCTACTACACCCACAGACCACCTACACCAAGAAATCAAAGTCCTCAAAGTCAAGGATCATCTAGAAATAAGAGGCACCCAAATTCTTGCTGCAGCCTCTACAAACCCACATCATCCACTACGCTACATGGCAGCACATCCACACACACCAAGGAACATCAAAACAACACCCAGCACACGATGTCATACACAAATACTGTCATCTCTTCCCCCTCGCCTGCCTCAAACCAGCTTCCAGAAGCATATCCATACTCAAACCACTCGCCGCGCTGCATGCACGACCTCCTGATATCCACCCTTCTGAATCCTATCTCCCTCGTTAGGACAGAGTCCACCTGGCCAGACTGAGATGTGGGCATCATCCAGCCCTCTTGAATTATCAGAAGAGGCTGGATGACTGTCGCTGACGCCTGTCCAGGATGCAACACAGCACCCCATACCATTAACCCATGGATTGCGCAATTACTTTTTTTTTTTTTTATCCCACCCCGTGGTCACAAAAAATGAAGGGAAAAAAATTTTCTGTTTAGTTTTTATTTTAGACTTGAAGATAAACATCCAGGGCATCATCCGATGAAAAAAAAAATCTCTTTCTCTCCATCTTCGTGTAAGGCCATGCCTAAGTTTATGTAGGGGAGTAGTGATAAAAAGAAAATAAAATGTTTTTGTTTACTATAAACTTGAAGACAATCATCCCAGGAATCATCCGGTGAAAAAGAGAAAAGTCTCTCCCTCTCCCACCGTCTTTGCATATTTCCATGCATAAGTCTGCGTAGGCGTGGAGTAGTCAGCGGTGATGCACGGCCAGCACAGCCTGAGGTGTGGCTCGCAACACGACGCCACCCAGCCTGAGCTGTGGCTCAGAATCCACGGGTTAAGCACATTATGGAAGACTGAACTGCATACAATCACCTGCGCCAACAACACAACATACACTTCTTGAGAGCTCTGTGAGAAAACACAGTCACGGCCGTGGCCTTCCGTAGGGACTCGCGGCTGTTCGGCCAGATTGCCTAGGGAACAACTACTACTATTTAATCAGGTGATCGGAATGTCATAGCTCATCATCCCAGTAATTTTAGTCAAAACTGCACCAGTAGTTTTCGCGTAAAATTGTTAACAGAGAGAGAGAGAGAGAGAGAGAGAGAGAGAGACTGACAAACAAGCAAACAGAAAAACAGAGTGAAAACAATACAAGCTACTATTCGCGTAATAATATTATTACAAATCCATCTACAGTTACCATCGTTACAACTACTGCAACTGCAACTACTATGACTATTATCAACGGTACGACTGCTACTACTACTACTACTACTACTATCTATCTGTCGGTCTATTGCCAGACGTCTTAATCCCGTATGGGGTGGCCACAAACAAATCGCCTCCATGTTGCCCTGTCCTCCGCCATTTCGCAGCCATTCCCTCTCTCTCATCTACCTCTCCACTCCATCCTTCCACCTCATCCTTGGCCTCCTCCTCCCTTCTCCCCCCTTCCCCTCCACCTCACTCACATACACTCTCATCGTCTGTGTCTCGCTCTCCATCCTCGTCACATGGTCTGTTAACTAAAAGGTTGGTGGCAGTGGCAGGTGGGGGTGTCCATCATCCACTTATTCAGTATAGTGTACGGTATTCCAGGGTAACCCTACATTGAGTGACAAGCCAAACGATTTCCTGTAAACCGGAAAATCGTTTAACATGCTGGTTGGTAACCTTATAACCAACCAATACGTGTTTCCTATTTGTGAACAAGTGGCTTGGCGGAGGGTTAGTGACCCTCCGCGGAAAACAACTAACTAAAGGACAAACAAATGCCTCGGACCAGGAATCCAACTACTGCTACTACTACTATTACTACTACTACTACTACTGCTACTACTAATTATTATTGTTATTATTATTATTATTACTATTATTATTATTATTATTATGATATTATTATTATTATTATTATTATTATATCTGGAAAGGGTTAAGCCAATCATACGCCTTGAAGCACTTGATTATAATTTGCTACCCCGATTTCTTTGTCAAGGTGTCCTGCTCGCGAAATAGTAGCACCGTTTTTTCTTCAAATCTGTCTTATAGTAGGGCCTTCCTCATACGTCCAGCTTCCTTAGTTGATCTGAAGTTGCCTACCAATATGGTTGTCCGCTTTCCTCAACTCTTATCAATAAATAATTCGAGTGGTGTTGTCTTTTTATCGACCCACCTTTACTTGAAGTATTTCTTGATAAGTCTTCATGGACAGCACTGTTGTTAAGCAGCTCCAGAACAAGTGAATCATATCGTGTGATAGCCAACCCCAAGTCAACTTATACTTAACTAGTAATAGGAAGATGTGTTTTATCGAGATTTGAATCAAAATATTCCTCTTCGTCCATGAAGTGGGCCGTTTTGGCATTTAGAAGATGCTCGCTGAGACAATAAATTCAGCCTGTCTCATGAAAATGGCATTGGTGGAGTGAGGTACAAAATCTAATAAGACTTGCACTCACTGTTTCTGCTTCAAATATTATAATATACCGGGTATATATACAAATAAGCCGTAACATCACACATTTACTGAGCTGTTTATCTCCACATCACATCTATGTGTGAATCAAATATTCTTCATTTTTGTCATTACATCTGAGAGGCAAGCCAACCAATGCAGCCCCCGTACTAGTGTTGGTGAAGATCAAGCTGCCTGTGCCTGACTTGCTAGTTGGTGACGTCGCTTATATAGTGCCTTGGCTTCACAAGGACGGAAATACCGCCCGCCGACAAAGTGATGACGTCAAACACCACGGTGGAATAAGTTACCTTGCTCTAAAAAGCTAGCTGAAATAGGACTCTGTATTTGAATTTAATGAACATTAACATAAAAAGAAAAAACAGAATTTGAGACAAAGCAAATCATAAGCTGAAAATGCTAAAACATAAACCTCAATCATTAACTCATCATTATCTTTACTATAAAAGAAAATCTGGGCACAGTATAGAATCAAAATCCGATGATGAGAGAAATCTTAACTTGCTGCAGATGTACATGAATAAATCAGGCACTTTCGATTGTATCGCGTCGGATTTTTGTTCAGACCAAGAAGACCCAAGAGTAAAATTGCAAGGGTCACAGGCAATTAAGAATAGTGATGATGATCATCATCATTATGACCATGACAATTATGGCAAAATACGAGGGAAATGAAAAGTGTTACCTTGTTGCAGAAGAACCCGAATAAAACAGGCACCCCTGGTCATTGCCGCCGCCAGATTAACAACAGGAAGCGCTAAGACTAGCAGCATCAAGAGAGCCAGCACCAACACCAGTGCAGTCAGTATACCCAGCCACACTACGGGTGTGAGTGGGAGCAGGAATCCCCAGGAACTCACCTCCTCCCGCCCCCGACCAGAAAACACTCGAAGGTATTCAGTGTACACGGAGAATGTGAAGTCCACCACTTTACTCCGAGCCTCCGTGATTTGGAAGAGGCCAAGAGCAATGTCCGTTTCCTGCATGTGATTATAAATGCTTTATTGGTTTCTGTATACACACACACACACACACACACACACACACACACATAGATATATATATATATATATATATATATATATATATATATATATATATATATATATATATATATATATATATATATATATATATATATATATATATATATATATGTATATTAAATAGGTGAATAATAATAACCATATTACAGGTGTCCTCCATTCATAAAAAATCTGTAACAATTGAACTTAAACTGCTGTAGGTTGAGACTGGAGGGAAACTACTCTGAGGGAGCAAGTTCCAAAGGGGGAATGAAAGGATTCTGATAAGCAGAAGCTCTGCAATATGGCCGTGTGACAATCCAATCATGAGCACTACCAGATGACCCTGTAGCACGGGGTAAGACGTGGTGAGGTGGCACAACGGATGCAATTTCATCTGAGCTTTTGCCATAATAATCTCTGAAAAATAATGCAAGGGATGCAGCATTCCTTCTTACTTGTAGGTCAAGTAACTCATTTGTAATTGCAGCGTTAATAATTCTTACAGATTTGTTTTGAATTTTGTTCACTTGCTGTAGTGCAGCCTCTACACATCCATTCCAAAAGGGTGGGCAGTATTCCAGCTGAGAGTGCAGATGATTTTTATAAAATATAGCTAACTGCTCGATCGTGTAGAAGTTACGGATTCAGTGCAATAATCCAAGTTTCTTTGGAACTGTTTATGCAAGGGATATCACATGCGAGGCCAAGCTAAGTGTACTGTTAAGTGAAACACGGAGAAGTTCAGTACTCTTGGAGACAGGAATATTAGTAGCACTGAAGTGAACATAGAAATCAAGCAATATCTGTCTATTTGTAAACTGTATATATTTGACTTTCCTAGCATTAAATGAGAAAATGTTATATTTTCCCCATTTAGTGATCCTAGAGAAGTCTTGATTTATGGAGACAGCTGTACTGAGTTGCGAGTTAGAGACATTAAAGTTTGTGAATGGGTGTTTAAGTACGATGAAACTGTGAAGTGTAGAGCCATCTGCGTATGAGTGAATGAGGTTATGGGTGTTTGATAAGAGACCAGTATTATGAATTAGGAATAGGGTTCAAGTCAGGACAGATCCTTGTGGCACGCCGGCATTACACCATTGGAAACTGGAAAATACATCATCTAATCTTATCTCTCAGTTGCTGAGATATGAGGAAATCAAGGGAACAAAAAGTAACAGGCCACAGCAAGGGAGTTTTGATAGCAGGGAACGGTGACACACCCAGTCAAAAGATGTAAAAATATCAGGGGCTACTACATGGGTTTCTCTATGCTGGTTAGATGACTGATGGATGGTATGAGTCAAGAGATCCAGTATATCACCGGTGGACTTTTCGTGAAGAAAATCGTAGGCTCTATCAAGAATTAAGCTCTTGGATTCAAGATGTTTAACAATGTGCTTACTAATTACAGTCTCAAATATTTTAACAAAAGATGTGAAAGATACTGGTCAGTAATCAAAAGGGTCAGAGGAACTTCTTTTCTTCGGAACTGGGTGGATATTGGCTTTTTTCCAAGAATTAGGGAATGAAAAAGTACGTGTTCATAGTCTGAATAGTTTACCTAGAACAGGAGCAAGTTCTGGGGAAGACTTTTTCAAAACGATTGGACGACTTCCATTTGGACCTGGAGCTTTATTGGTTGGTTAATTGTCTAGGACGGTTTTTACGTGTCTAGTCTGTCTATTAAGTGCAGCAATTTGAGAGGGTCAAGTTCTAGTACAGGGTCGTTCTGAATTACTTCCTGTAAGATAGAAATTCTGGCAAACATAACGGCAAGGATGTTCGCTTTTTCACACAGGTCATTTATAGTGTTTCCATCAAATATCATCGTGAGGGAATGGGTGACTACCTTTTAAAGCTATTACTGAAAGAATTTAGATTGATTACAGTTTTCTATTGCCTAAGGGATTGTTTAATAGTCTGGAGGTATGGTTGTGAAGAAAGTTTAACTTAACAAGATATTTTACTGCTTTTGCATGGTTTCTAGCAATTGACTGACGGATTCCGAAGTGTTTTATTTCATGGAAAAAGTTATATACAAAGGACTTTTCGGTCGTTGCTGTGGCACAGTTGCTGTTAGACCAATTTGGAGAGCCTGATCTTTTAGTAAATCGGTAAATGGGTGTTAACAATTTCATACCAGCTTTTACTAAGTAATTAGCCTAGTGTGGGACTGGGTAGAACTGATCTCAGTGGAGAAGAAAGACTTCCATGGAATGTCAGGAAGATAATTTCTAAATTCATCCCAGTCTGCCTTATCAAAGTGCCATCTGGTCAGCCTGACGGGTTCAGAACGGGGAGGTTTGGGACAACTGCCTAATGAAGCCTGAGGAGATTGTGGTTGAAATATCCAAGTGGTGACAGCGTCTCAGTCCTGTATTGATCTGGCCTATTTGTGAAGAAAAGTGCCAAGAAAAAGGCGATATGGTCAGGAATATCTGGTATTCACGTTGGTTGTTTTACCACTTTTTTTTTATGTGAGGAAGAAGGAACCAAAGGCCATGAGCCCGCAATAACAGTTCCCTCCAAGAGAAAGACAAAATACAAAAGATAGCCAAAGTCAAGATCCGATCATTTCGAGATGCCTTTTTTTTATGCAAGGAAGAAGGAACCAAAGGCTATGATCCCACAAAAATTGTTCCCTCCAAGAAAAGAACAAAATACGAGAGAGAGCCAAATTCAAGATCAGATCATTTCGAGATGCCAGGACACACTGCGTCTGAAAGACTGGTGATCATAGGAAGCAGGAAATACAGACAGAGGGAGACAGTTCCAGAGTTGACCTGTTGCATAAATGAAGGACTGGGAGTAACGGTTAACTCTTGCATTAGAGAGTTGGACAGAAAAGGGATGAGAGTTTGCTGCTTGGCTGGTGCTAAGTGCCCGTCGTTGGGGTGGAGGAATGCATGCAGACAGATTAGAGGAGCAGTGACCATTGAAGAAGCGATAGAAAAGAGATATAGATGCAACAGTCCAGTGAAGAGACAGAGGTTGAAGGGAGCCAGTAAGAGGAGGAAAGTTAATGAGACGAAAAGCCTTTGACTCCACACTATTGAGAAGAGCTGTAAGTGGAGAACCTCCCCACACATGAGAGTTGTACTCCACACAGGGGCGGATAAAACCCGTGTATAGAGTCAACAATTGAGCAGGGGTAAAGAAGGAACAGAATCGGTTTACCACATCTAATCTCTTGGAAGCAGATTTTAAAAGAGATGTAATATGATCTTCCCAAGATAAGTCCCGAGTGAATGAAACCCCAAGCATGTTCAAGAATGATGCAGGATTAAGCTGGGTATTATTAAACATTAGTGGGTACACATGTGGAAGATTTTGTCGGGTTGATAGGTGCAAGAACTGAGTCTTTGATGCACTAAAAACAACAAGATAATTTTTACCCCAGTCATAGATACGAGCCAAGTCAGACATTAGGTGTGCCATAGCCTCATCCATTGTTTGTTGTAACTGCTGAGATGGACGTTGCGGGAACCGAATGGAAAGGTGAAGGGTGGAGTCATCAGCATACGAGTGGATAGGGTTAGATGTACAGCTTAGAAGGTCACTGATGAATAAAAGGAAGAGAGTTGGTGATAGGACAGAGCCCTGAGGAACACCACTGTTGATAGATCTAGGAGAAGAACGATGGCCGTCTACAACAGCAGCTATAGAATGACCAGAAAGGACACTATAGATGATGGCACAGATAGAAGGATAGAAACCGTAAGAGGGCAGTTTGGAATTTAAACATTTGTGCCAGACTCGATCGAAAGCCTATGAGATGTCAAGTGCAATGGCAAAGCTTTCGCCAAAGTCCCGAAAGGAGGATGACCAGGAGTCTGAAAGGTAGGTGAGATCACCAGTGGAGCGTCCCTGACGGAACCCATACTGACGATCAGAAAGAAGGTTGTGATAGTAAAGATGCTTGAAAATTTTTCTATTAAGAATTGACTCGAAAACTTTTGAGATACAGGATGTTAAAGCAATTGGACAAAAGTTAGAGGGTTGGGAATGGTCACTCTTCTTTGGGACTTGCTGAATGAGAGCAAACTTCCAGCAAAAAGGAAAGGTACAAGTTGATAGACAAAGACGATAGAGTTTGCCTAGGCAGGGTGTAAGCACAGAAGCACAGTTCTTGAGAACAACAGGAGGGACTCCATCAGGCCCATATGCCTAGTTAGTACTGAGGCCAGTGATGGCAGAAAATACATCAACTGAAGAAATTTTAATATCAGCCATGAGGAAGTCAAAGGGGGTAAGTGAAGGAGGGACAGCACTGGAATCGTCTAAGGTGGAATTGGAGGAGAAAGTCTGAGTGAAGAGATCTTCTTTATCAGTAGAAGAAATAGTTACAGAGCCATCAGAGTAGAAAAGAGGAGGGAAGGATGATGAGGTAAAGTTGATAGAAAGGTTTTTGGCAAGGTGCCAGATGGAGCGGGAGGAATGCAAGTTGGAGAGTTGAGAGTATTTAGTACAGATGAAATTATTTTTAGCAGTGCGAAGAACAGACTTAGCATGATTTCGGGCAGAAACATAAGCAAGATGTGATTCAGGGGTGGGTTGGCTCTGGTACCTTTTATAGGCCCTCTTCTTGTTGCGGACAGCATTAGAACAAGCGTGATTAAACCAAGGCTTTTTTGCATTATTCAAAAGATATGAGAAGGGAATGTATGCATACATGCCCGAGAGAATAACCTCTGTAATGCGCAAGGCACATTCAGATGGCTCCCGGCCATGGAATCAATAATCACTCCAGGGAAAATCAAAATAGTACTGCCTGAGGGCCTCCCAATCTGCAGCTCCAAAGTGCCACAGACGACGTTTCTTTGTAGGGTCCACAGGCCGTAGCAAAGCGACAGGACAGGTTAAGGTGATAAAATTGTGATCGGAGGAGCCCAACGGAGAGAAAAGATTAACAGTGCAACCAGAAGGATGAGTTGTAAGGAAGAGGTCAAGATTGTTGGAGCTCTCTCCAAGGAGGTCAGGGATATGGGTAGGGTGCTGTATAAGCTGCTCTAGGTCATTAAGGATAGAAAAGATGCGAGCTTGTTTACCAGGTGGATCATTGAAAGGAGAAGAGAGCCAAAAGCGGTGGTGAACATTGAAATCTCCTAAAATGGAGATTTCAGAGAATGGAGAAATGGATAGAATGTGTTCCATCGTAGAAGTAAGATAGTCAAAGAATTTTTTATCGTCAGTAGATTAACCCCTACACCGCGGGCATGTTTACCGATGTTTTGCGTGTGCCGCGGGGTTATTCCGGCTCCGACAGACTCTCAAAAAATATTTGCCAAAAATCAGTTATTAGTCCTAGAATATTAAAATTAAATATGCTTATGGCACATACCTTCAGCTTTCTCCTGGAATGTTTGTTGAGCCTTCGTCGTTACCGTAGGACTTGTGGAGACCTCTGAAGTCGGGTAACGAAGTCTCCACTTTACACCTCCCGACAACCCGTAATATGATTACCACAGCCAGATATTAACACTATAAACACTACTCTATGATTTTCAAGTAGTTTGGGATCCATACTCCCAAAAGAAACCCACTGTGAAAGCAATGAAAATTACGAGCGCGTCTGACCATCGCACTGGCACTAGTTCGCTCTTGGTACTCTGTCATTTATTATTCATAAAACCCCTCACACTTTATATTTCTATTACTATATAACACTTATATATATCTACAGTCTTTATCCATAAGTTTCCTTCAGTAGTATTAGTTTATTGTCCCTGTAGGGATTCAATTTCTTTCAGTAAAATACGTAGCATTCACTTTCTCGTCCTGTATACTAGCATTGAGAGTGAATGTCACTTTTATCTTCACTCTCATAACTCATAGCATTCAGACATGCTAGAGTGAAACTTTCACTTTCATTACTCCTAGGGTATATACTCGTATTCTTATACTACTACTCATTTACATTTCTATTTACGTTCTCTATTTTATTTACGTTATTTACATTTCTATTTTATTTACACTGTGTTATGCATTGTCACTTGAAGTAACTTATAAAACTATTTTCCATTGTTCACGTATATTTACATTCATTACTTTCACTTGCTGTTTACACATTATTTACACATTATTTACAATTCCACTTGCACTGTTTTACTCAATAGAAAGATCGTAGTCACTCTTCTATCAATTGTCAGCCCTTTACCTCTTTCCACACAAGGTTTAGTAGGGGGTAAAGGTCACAGGGCCCTTTGCATGGGGATGAAAAAGTCCCTGAAGTCAGCAAGAAGAAACATACGTACCCCCACTTCGGAAGATGAGAGTAAAATGATAATGGAGGGCCGGGGTAGAGGCCTACTTAGGGGATATTCAGTGCTACCAATGTTAGCTCTTGAAACAGCTATGTCTAGCACTGAAATGATTGGCAGGAAATCTAGACAATACATTATAAATCAGATAGTTCCAGGTGAATGTAAATATCACTTAGGCTTCTCCCTTCCCTCCTTACATGTATATTTATTACGAAAATAGATTATACGGCATATTTCAAGGGGAAAAAAACAGCGAAAATTAGCGAACAAGTGCACGTGAGGTGTTGTCAGGTGATAATTAGCCAATTCCAGGTGTATGGCACTCTCACTTACCTTATTTCTTTCTTGTATATATTATTTGGTATAAGAATAGGACATAGGGCTTATTTCAATGGATGAAATCAGTGAAAAATTCCAGGGAAGATTTACTTAGCGTAGCAAGGCCGGGCAGGCGAGAGGATAGGGTAATGGAGGGGGGGTAGGGAGGGGAGTCAAGAACGGGGAGAAATCGCTAAATTGTCAACAATGGATGGGAGTACAGATGAGATTAGGAGTGCTGACTAGTGTTGGACAGGCAGTACTGATAGATGATACAAGCCCCCACTTGGAAGCCCAGGTGAATTCAAAATAACACAGAATCACAAAAGCGACGCCCCGCGGCATGATCCCTTGCTCCCAAGTGTCACGAAAGTGACGCCCCGCGGTTAAGGGGTTAAAGGATAAGTAAACAGTGCAGATATATTTAGTCAGAGAATGACAGGAGAGCAGGAGGCCAGAGCGTAGAGAATTCAAAAGAATCAAGTTCAGGAACATGAGAGCAAGACAAGTCGTTGCGTATATATACACAACAGCCACCTTTGGCTATGAAGTGAGTATAGAGAAAGTAGGAGGGTACAGAAAAGAGTTTGCTGTCAGTTGCCTCAGACAGCTGAATCTCAGAAAGAGAAGGTGAGGTTTAGAGGAGGAGAGGTGGTGGTCAACAGAGCGAAAGTTAGAGGAAAGCCTGCGAATGTTGCAGAAATGAAGTTGTGAATCAGACAGTGGTTCCCGGCAGCTCAAGTCGTCACTGGGAGAGGGGCAGAAGGTGGGGGCATTTATGGTCCCCCCTCCTGGGGACTCCGAGGCTGGTTGTTCAGACGTCAAAATTTATTTTTGAATTTTGGAAAAGGAAGTGTAGTGTGTACTGTGTATGTAGTTTGGTGTAGATAGTTAGAGAAACTTGTATTGGAGAGAGTGCTGGCCTACTCTCTGTGTTACTGAGACACTGAAAAAGTTAAGCAAAGGAGGATGGTCAGGAACAAGTCCTCAGGGCTGATGAAACAGGAGCTCCAGCTCTCCCTGGCATCAGCTTTCCATCCACCTCGGAGGTATTGCCCTGCTCGACTGATGCTACAGTCTCCTCCTCCTGGACACACTGCGTTTCAAAGACTGGAGATCATAGGAAGCAGGATATACAGACAGAGGGAGACAGTTCCAGAGTTGACCTGTTGCATGAATGAAGGACTGGGAGCAACGGTTAACTCTTGCATTAGAGAGTTGGACAGAAAAGGGATGCGAGTTTGCTGCTAGACGGGTGCTACGTTGTAGAGGTGGAGGAATGCATGCAGACAGTTCAGAGGAGCACTGACCATTGAAGTAGCGATAGAATAGAGATAAAGATGCAACAGTGCGGCGAAGAGACAGAGATTGAAGGGAGTCAGTAAGAGGAGGAGAGTTAATGAGACGAAAAGCCTTTGACTCCACCCTATTGAGGAGAGCTGTATGTGGGTAGCCTCCCCACACATGAGAGTTGTATTCCATACAGGGGGGGATAAAACCAGTGTACAGAGTCAACAATTGTGCAAGGATATAGAAGGAAAGGAGTCGGCTTAGCACACCTAATCTCTTGGAAGCATATTATACAAGAGATGCAATATGATCTTTCCAAGATAAGTTCCGAGTAAATGAAACCCCAAGCATGTTCAAGGATGATGCAGGATTAAGCTGAATATTATTAAACATTAGTGGGTATACTTGTGGAAGATTTTGTCGGGTTGATAGGTGTAAGAACTGTATCTTAGATGCATTAAAAACAAACAGATTTGTTTTACCCCAGTCAGAGATACGAGCCAAGTCAGACATTAGGTGTACAATAGCCTGATTCCTTGTTTGTTGAAGTAACTGCTGAGATGAGCATTGCGGGAACCGAATGGAAAGACGAAGGGTGGAGTCATCGGCGTATGAGTGGATGGGGTTAGATGTACAGCTGTCATTGATGAACATAAGGAAAAGAGTTGGTGATAGGACAGAGTCCTGAGGAACACCACTGTTGATAGATCTAGGAGAAGACCAATGGCCGTCTACAACAGAGGCTATAGAATGACCAGAAAGGAAGCTATGGATGATTGCACAGATAGAAGGATAGAAACCGTAAGAGGACAGTTTGGAAATGAAAGATTTATGCCAGACTCGATCGAAAGCCTTTGAGATGTCAAGTGCAGTGGCAAAACTTTCGCCAAAGTCCCGAAAGGATGATGATCAGGAGTCGGAATGGTAGGTGAGAAGATCACCAGTGGAGCGTTCCTTATGAGACCCGTACTGACGATCAGAAAGAAGGTTGTGATAGGAAAGATGCTTGAAAATTTTTCTATTAAGAATTGACTCGAAAACTTTAAATACAGGATGTTAAAGCAATTGGACGGTAGTTAGAGAGTTGGGAATGTTCACTCTTCTTTGGGACTGGCTGAATGAGAGCAAACTTCCAGCAAGAAGGAAAGGTACAAGTTGACAGACAAAGGCGAAATAGTTTACCTAGGCAGGGTGTAAGCACAGAAGCCCAGTGCTTAAGAACAACAGGAGGGACTCCATCAGGTCCATATGCCTTGTTAGTATTGAGGCCAGTGATGGCAGAAAATACATCAGCTGAAGAAATTTTAATGTCAGCCATGAGGAAGTCAGAGGGAGGAAGCGATGGAGGAATAGCACTGGAATCATCTGAGGTGGAATTGGAGGAGAAAGTCTGAGGGAAGAGATCTGCTTTATCAGTAGAAGAAATAGCTACAGAACCATCAGAGCAGAAAAGAGGAGGGAAGGATGTTGAGGTAAAGTTGTCAGAAAGGTTTTCGGCAAGGTGCCAGAAGGAGCAGGAAGAATTTGAGTTGGAGATTTGAGAGCATTTACTACGGATGAAATTATTTCTAGCAGAGTGAAGAACAGACTTAGCACGATTCCGGGCAGAAATGTAAAGATGATGTGATTCAGGGGTAGGTTGGCTCCGGTACCTTTTGTAGGCCCTCTCCTTGTTGCGGACAGAATTTGAACAAGCGTGATTAAACCAAGGCTTTCTTGTGTTAGACAAAGGATATGAAAAGGGAATGTATGCTTCCATGCCCGAGAGAATAACCTCCGTAATGCACAAGGCACACTCAGATGGCTCCGGGCCATGGAAGCAATAATAATTCTAGTGAAAATCAAAGCAGTACAGCATGAGGGCCTCCCAATCTGCAGCTCCAAAGTGCCACAGACGACGTTTCTTTGGAGGGTCCACAGGCCGTACCAGAGTGATACGACAGGTTAAGGTGATAAGGTTGTGATCGGAGGAGCCCAACGGAGAGAAAAGATTAACAGTGTAAGCAGAAGGATTAGTTGTAAAGAAGAGGTCAAGTATGTTGGAACTCTCTCCAAGGTGGTCCGGGATATGGGTAGGGTGCTGTACAAGCTGCTCTAGGTCATTAAGGATAGAAAAGAACTAGGTTTGTTCACCAGGTGGATCAGTGAAAGGGGAGAAGAGCCAAAGGTGGTGGTGAACAATTAAATCTCCTAAAATGGAGATTTCAGAGATTGGAAAAATGGATAGAATGTGTTCCATCGTAGAACTAAGATAGTCGAAGAATTTTTGATAGTAGAATTAGGGGATAAGTAAACAGCACAGATATATTTAGTCAGAGAAGGACAGGAAAGCCGAAGCCAGAGTGTAGTGAATTCAGAAGAATCGAGTTCTGGAACACAAGAGCAAGATAAGTCGTTGCGTATATATACACAACAGCCACCTTTTGCTTTGAAATGAGTATAGAGAAAGTAGGAGGATACAGAAAAGGATTTGCTGTCAGTTGCCCCAGACAGCTGGGTCTCAGTTAGAAAGAGAAGGTGAGGTTTAGAGGAGGAGAGGTGGTGCTCAACGGACCGAAAGTTAGAGGAAAGGCCGCGAATGTTGCAGAAATGAAGAAGAAGTGAGTCAGACAGTGGTTCTAGGCAGCTCAAGTCGTCACCGAGAGATTGGCGGAAGGTGGGGGCATTTATGCCCCCCCCCCCTGGGGACTCCAAGGCTGAATGTTGAGTAGCCATGATTTTATTAAATTTTGGAAAAGGAAGTGTAGTGTGTACTGTGCATGTAGTTCGGTGTAGATAGAGAAATTTGTACTGGAGAGCATGCTGGCCTACTTTCTGTGTTACTGAGACACTGAAAAAGTTCAGCAAAGGGGGATGGTCAAGAACTAGTCCTGAGGACTGATGAAACGGGAGCTCCAGCTCTCCCTGTCATCAGCTTTCCATCCACCTCGGGAGTACTGCCCTGCTCGACTGGTGCTACAGTCTACTCTAAAATTGCGTGAGATTAAACGATTCCATGAACCGTTCGCATTCTAAACAATTATTGTCAGTCCTGGTAGTGTGCAATACTCATTCTACATTATGAACGTTAAAATAACACAAAACGGTAGTTTCAGTGGTAAGGGCGAGGTTAAAGTTGGTCAACAGTGTGGATACGGTCAAATAGGCTAGGTTCTGATGAGGCATTGGGGGAGCAATAAACTATTCATATATATTTGGTAATATTTATGGAATTTAGTTTGTATAATGGGTAATCAAAGTTAGCTGAAGTAAAGTTCACAGTAATGTCAAATGCATAATAAGTTTTGATAAAAAAAGCAGGTGCCACCCTTGTTACGGAAGTTTGTGGGGAGTTGGTAACAAGGAAAACAAAATGGGGATATGTCAGTAGAGGGAAAGATATGTGTTTTGTGAGGAATATGGCTAGAGATTGGTGGGAAAAAATGAAGAGAATTCAAACTGATACTAAAACCACGGATATCAGCAAAGTATAAGGCCAAACCCACACTTCTCAGCTGATGAGCATGAACTGTGTATACAACAATCAATGTCAGCACAGTCACTTGACTGTAGCCAGGAGGGACCTGTACCCCCAGCCCTACCCTGCCGGTGGTGGCAATCCGAGGTACCACTGAATTTACTGATAATACTGCAGCGACCTTTGTTATGGGGAAATGGAAATAGAAGGTGTGATATTTAATGTGCATGTAGTGTGGTGTAGACAATTGGAGGTATAGGTATTACGAGAATATGATGGCATACTCTCTCTGTTAATAAAAAACACTTAAAATGTTCAGCAATGGGAGATGGTCAGGAACAGGTCTTGTGGGCAGGTGAAATGGGAGCACCAGCTTTCCCTGTCACCAGCTTGCCATCGACCTCAGGATGTTCGACTGGTGCTACAGTTTACTCCCTTCATTACTACTTTAAGGAAGAAGACTTGAACTTAAGGCAGTGAGTATTTCAGTACTATGATGCAAATTCATTGGTTAAACAAAATGAAATTAAAGGATGTACCACAGTCAGGAGGGCATTATCAATGAATGAAGTACTTGTAATGACCGAATTGATGATGTCTGACACGTCCGGACTGCCGTATCGTAAATTTTCACTCCGTACTTTATGAGGAAAAAAAGCTTTTTATCTGTACGTCGTAGAAACCCTGTCTTCTATCTTTGTTGAAGTTTCACGCCGCAGTCTATGCTGCATGCGTGGCTATAAATGAAAAAAGCATTTGGAGTGTAGGGAAAGTGCATGCTGACTGTTTGAGTGTCATGGTTTTGTGAGTGCACGAATTAATTTATTTACCATGACCTTGTAAAGATGTGAAAACACCTGAAAGGACACAGAACTGCAAAACCAGTTCCAGAAATCAATGGTATATGCAGAAGTTGTTAACTACTGGAGGCTTCCTGCTTATAAACAGGTAGTTTGACAGACTGATTTATCTTACAATTTTCTAACGCTTTTTCAACACTCATCTTTATATATATATATATATATATATATATATATATATATATATATATATATATATATATATATATATATATATATATATATATATATAAACCAACAGTGTTCTCAGACTCTAGTCCAGAAGAATCTGTGCTTGTTGTCTTTGTAAGTCAGCAGTTTAGCACAGCCACCTCTCCATCTTATTTCTTGTTGGCAACATATTTCAATTCACAAAGCATCGCAAGCAGACAGGGCAGTTTTACATCTAATACCACAACACCAGACAGGTCTAGTGACCTTTTTGGTGGCTTGACTGTACCCACCATCAGGGAACTTGTCTCTTAGGTCACGCCAACTTCCTGAAGTCGTGGCCCCAAGTCTATCTTGGGTAATGGGGTGGGGCTTAAAAGACAAGTTGCCTGGCAGTGGTACAGTTTCACAGTAGCATCACGCCAGAAGGATGGATACCATAGCAAGTTTGGTGTCCACTTTAGCTACGAGGAAAGTTCAGTCATTTTATTGATAGGGAATGCTCTCTTTGTTTCCAATCACATTTACATCGTAATTCTTGCCTTTATTTAAAAACACAACCAGGTAAGTTGCAAAAGAACAGGGGTTAAACTATAATCATTTTACCTTAATCTGACACGGATTTTCGATCTTCTATAGCATTTTTCATGTAGCTCGGTGCCAGAAAAACACAATCTATATCCTTATTATTGCATTGCTTTGTGACTAAGATCAAGTTCCTGTCTATTGTTACAGCCCAGCAGTCAGGACGGAAGTTGGGAGTTTTGGGCCATGTCAAAGTAACACGGGTATTGTTGAATTGTTGCTCACCTCTTTCATGGTCATTCCAATCATGCCAGTCCAGGAACCATCAGGCCGCAGTGTCCCATATTGTCCATCAGGTGGCGCCAACAGTTTCTGACTGATAATGGTGTATACATCATCCTTACTTTAAATAAAAACTTACACTATTAATGCACAGTAGGTTATTACAAGTTTAACTTCATTGGAAGGATGATGTGTAAATATAAGTCATTACAATTTTTACCATGTTTCTTTCATAAACGGGGATTTATAAATGATTTCTTTTTTTTTCTAATTTACCAGTATCCCATACAGTAAAAACTTCCAACATAAAGTTTATGAAATTGTGAAGTTAACCAAAAAATTACGAGAAATTCATGGCATTAGAGATGGTGTCAAGAAGGGAGTTTTCAGCACTTAGGATGATGACTCTCTTTCCACCGGGTGCATTAGCGTCGTCCACCGTCATGGTATTCTCCGTGGCATCAACAGCCCTCGCCACACGCAGCTCTGGGCCCTGCGACAGTCTGGAATGAGAACCGGGGAAAAAGGATACAGTTAACAAGAGAAAAATTCAGTGATATCTTTATCTCTATCAAAGTGACAATATTAGTCTCAAGATATGATTTGGTGTAAATGGCAGTCTGAAAATATGATATGGTGGCAATGACAATATGAAATTATGATAATGGTGGCAACACTAGTCTGAAAAGAATATGTTGGCAGAGGTAGTCTGAAAATATGATGTGGCAATGGCAGTCTGCACTGTGAAAATATAATATGGTGGCAACGTCAATGAAAGATTAATAAAATATGTTGACAGTGGTACTCTGAAAAGATAATTTGGAAATGGCAGTCTGAAATACGATGCTGTGTCAAAGACAACTGGCAGCAGTATAAGTATTCAGATTGTTCCTAGCAATATGATAAGCATTCATACAGTCATTGGTGATGTGTCATTCCATCAAGTTGAAAAAAAAAAGTTAACCCTCCCGACCCTGGTAATGCTGCAGGTGAGACTTTGCGGGGAAGATACTGTACTGTATTTAATGTAACATCCTTTGGCTATCTGCATATAGTAACGAAGTTCATAAGACCATGCTATAGGATTCCTTCCTTAAGTAGGTAATGATAATTCACCACATCACTCCTGGGTGATAATGGGCTCCAGAAAGTCAAGCAATACAGATCTCTTACTTAGAAAATTTGTTTGGGTAAAGCTGGAGTTGTGAAGTAAAAACCAGGCCTTGTTCTTGCGTCCAGTAGGCGACAGGCCGAAGTTTGGCTTCCTTGGGTCTGAAGGGAGGCTCGACATACAGGCTGCCTCTGAAACTGTTTTCGTCATATAAGTAATGACCAGGTATTGCTTCAGTGTTGTTGTAAATTTAGTACACTTGTAAGTTTTGACGCAATAACTGGTTATGCATGCGATGTTTTTTACATGTCTTGCTTCTGATAAGACAATCGGCCATTAAATGATTCCCCATCAGATATTATGCTTTTTAAAGCTTGTATATTGACACAACAGTAACATGTAATCTTGTAAATATAATTGTTAATAATCAAACGTTTCAATTCAGAAGAGCCGATTATTAAGACATAATGGTGACTTTACCCCATCACGACCCCACCATAAGGGATTTTAGAGATGACATTTATATTACATAATACAAATATATTGACCGCCGTTCTTACTTTACAATAGCGCGATAAAAGGAAAAAACACTGCAGAATTAGTGGCATTCAGCTGCTGTGGCTATTGACCCACTTGTCTGTGTGCATGGCATCTCGGCATTTATGCTAACTAACCTTGGTTGTACAACTTTGTAATCTTAAATTACTGTGATGCAAGTTTGTATTCTACAAAAGTTAAGTGAGGTCAGTATACAAGAGCTGAAACCCATACTTTTATGGTTCACTACTATATTTCGGCCGCCATACAAACCCTCGTACTGAAGTCCGGAAGAGGAGCAGCAAAAGTGAGTTCGTCATAGAAAGAATCTTGCTGAGATGCTGGAGGCAGCTATATTGGAGACGTGTGAGGACGAGAAGTCTTGTTGGCCATACCAGGAGACGATTTTTGTACAGCAACTCAGTGACTTCTGCCAGGAAGGCTGGGTCATCACTTACCACCACCACTGTTACAGACCCTGTAACTTGTCGCAGCTGGCAATGAACAAGAAGGCAAAGGGTTAACCTTATTGACAGCATAAGGGTCCCAGATTATCCTGGAACACAAACAGCGACAATCATTGTTTCATCTACATCATCAAGTGATTTACTGCTTGGTGAACAATGACAAGAATGAAGTATATTACGCCCAGCAGACTGTTGGACGCAGTTTGTTATCTCCAGGAATCCCCTGAAAGAATTTAAGACCCTCTGAACTGTACTCGTATGAACTGTCAGTGCCTTATCCACTTCATGACTAGAGTGCAAATCCTTCAGTAGTGGGATAATATGAAAATGGTCTACCTGGCACTGCAGTAACGTGAGACTGACCTACCTGACGAGCCTGGCTGACGATATGCGAGATCTGTGCCTGGGTCTCATTAACATCCCGGCTTTTTGCTGCCACTTCAAATACGCCCACACCCCATGCCGCTTCAACCTTACCAGTACCATGGAACTGTAAAGTATTTCTAGATGGGTTATGTTTCTGATAATTATAAAATACCTTTCTCAGGGAATCTAAATATGAAAAGTATACAAATGTCCCGTATTTTCATCCTGGCGAATTTACTGTCCCCATGTAACCGTTGAACTAGACACACACTCACAGAAAAAAGAAGAAAGAAAAATAGAAATGTAAGAGAAAGCAGAACCAACAGGTTTGTCCGACAGATATTCCTTCTTTTCTGCAAAGCACGTTAATACCTTCACGCCTTGTTCCCAGCTTCAGACTTAGCGCTCCATCGCTGAGTATCCATAAGGGTACTACTCCTGGATTCAACATTTCACATTGTCATGAAAGTAAGTAAGTGATAGATTGGGGCGCTCACCATCCACTCACTCAATGTAGTGCTGCATTAAGGTGTCTTCCCTTTCCTCTCTTGCTTAAATTCCTTCCTATTCTGTCATTATTTCCTTCATTCTTTCCTCCTCTTTCTTTCTACGGGTGACTTTACACTCCCTCTTCTGTCTGTCTTTCCATCGTTCTTCCTCTTCCTTCTGCCTGTGGGTGACTCTACACTGAATGACAAGCCAAATGATCTGTATACCAGAGAATCATTTACTACGCAGGGTGGTAACCATATAACCAAATTATGGTGCCTGGTAGTTAAGTAGGTAACTAAGGCCCTCCAGTTGGATTGAGCATGTGCAGGTTAATATCCAACGGGTAGTTGGGGTTTATTGCTCACGTAATGCCACTCGGGGATGAGTGAGGCTGGTCACTCTCATCTTAAATGTCAGGACCAACTTGCCTAACCCCGGGATCCAACTCTTCTCATGGGGCACCACAGGATTGGATGACGATGATGATGATGATGATGTAATCAATAGGTACATCATGAACTCCTTTATTGCCCCAGGACTAGACTAGTTAATCTTGGCATTTAAGAAAACTGTGACTACTCATTCTTTCGTTAGTGACACTGCGTGGGCAATAAACCTCAAGAACACCTCGGAATAAACCGTCGTAAGCCACATCTGGTTAGAGCGAGCTACCCTCTAGACAACTAGGCATATGTCTAGTTAAATGCTTTCCATTACAGTAAACGATTTCCTGGGTAACAGTGAACTGGCTGACTTGTTATTCAGTGCAGAGCCACCTGAAAGCAGCAGTGAACCAAGCGAGTAGTTGGTGGGGGCCCAAACTATCACTGTGTATATTTTGGCTATTGAAATTATTTCTTAACCCATTAGCTCCCAGAGTTCCTGGGCCACGGATTTTGCTGGAAGGGTACTAAGTGTGCCGCCCTCAGCCTATCGGCTCATAGTCGTAAAGCTCATCACTCCCTGCCCCGGGGTTCCCTTCTGTATTAATTTTTTAAAATGCCCGCCTTCGTCCTGTATTGAGAACACTGGACGCAGATGGGTTGGTCAACAGTACGGGTCCACATTCCTCTTCCAGTTCGTTGTTGGCAAGCGCTGTTCTACAGGCAAGTCACAAGAGTGTTGGAGGAGGGATCGCACAGAGATGACAGACAAAAGGAGAAAAGCAATGCCCTTGTTTGTTGCGGGATGGGAGGGGGAGGTAGCGTGGTGGGCATTGTGAGGGATTGTGAGGTTCAGGATATATATATATATATATTGTTACATAGCCTATGATTTCTATATATATATATATATATATATATATATATATATATATATATATCTATATATATATATATATATATATATATATATATATATATTGTTACATAGCCTATGATTTCATCATCCTTTGTATAATTATAACGTACAGTATGGTGCATGTTTGATCACGATTCGCCTCATGGCTTCCATAGTGACCAGGCTTGCGTGTTCTACCTCACTCCCCCCTTCTCCCCCTTATAGTAGAGTAAGTCGTTCTTTCTGTTGTTCAGAGCAGGATTGTCAACTCTTTGTCCCCTATGGCTTCATTTGCACGTCCTTCTTACAAGATGTATCAAGCTCTGCCTGCCCCTATATAATGAACTCAGTGTCTGCATTAATTGCCACTTAGATCTACTCCTCATTTTGTTCACATCTCTGTCCTCCCCTGTATAGTGTATTTTTGTGAGTGCTCAGGAAGTCTCCAATCATCTAGCTGCTGTATAATTTGAGTATAAGAGTTATTACCATTTTTCTTGTACTGTGTGGCCTGAGGCGTTGATTCGTGGGCCTGTTAGGGTTTTTGTGATTCATGTAAAATTTTTGATGTCAGCCAATATTAATAATATTTTGTATCTGTAATAATATATCTTACTTTAACTAAGCATTAT
Organism: Coenobita brevimanus; assembly: GCF_032717465.1. Lineage (NCBI taxonomy): Eukaryota > Metazoa > Arthropoda > Malacostraca > Decapoda > Coenobitidae > Coenobita > Coenobita brevimanus. The sequence continues at coordinate 26,437,972 of NC_136971.1, forward strand.
CCGGTTCTCTCATTTATCAGGGCTGAATTAGATAAATTTGTTCTTGCTAAATTCGTGTTAATAGAGGCTATTGCAGTTAACCGTATATGTAACCTGTTTTGCCATTACATTATCCTTATGAGTCCTGAATGTTTAGTTGTTAGTTTGAGCATTAAACTTTAACTTGTAATTTTACGTAACTCTTTTGTTTTGAACCCGGAACTTTGAGGGACAGTAGTGATTTTAGTATTCTCACTTGAACTGTTCATTATCTCTCTCTGTTCTGTAACATAAATTTGGCAACCTCTTATCAGGATATTCAGGATATTATCATAAGGATATTACTTGATATTTTGTGACTGTGATTTATTCATGATGTCTACTATTACTACTCTTGATGAAGCCAAAGACTTTTTGTCAAATGTGCAAACAGTGTGTGATGTAGAAAACAGAACAAAAGAATGTACTTAAGCTTGTTGCTCAACAATTGGGAATTGCTGTTCGCTCTCATCATTCTAAAGATCAAATTGTTGACATGATTAAGAAAAGCTTGTTTAATGTAACTCCTTCAGATGAGCAAATGCAGATTGAAATAACTAAGTTACACCTAGCCCTGCAGGAGGCTCGTGCTAAGGAGGCTGAGTTTCAGACTCGTGCAAAGGAGGCTGAGTTTCAGACTCGTGCAAAGGAGGCTGAGTTTCAGGCTCGTGCTAAGGAGGCTGAGGCTAAGGAGACTGAGTCTCAGGCTCATATTCAGGAGGCACAGGCACAGGCTCAGGCACAAATTGAACTTGCTAGGATTCAGGCAGACCATGAGTATCGCATGAAACAAGGTGGAAATTGATCATCTAGCTCTGATGATTTTGATGTGACTAAAAATGTTAAACTTGTCCCTCCTTTTAATGAATCTGATTTAACAAAGAATTTTCAGTTGTTTGAGAGGGTAGCTATAGGTTTTAATTGGCCCAAAAAGTATTGGCCAGTACTCCTTCAAACTGTTCTCACCGGCAAAGCTCAAGTAACTTATGCATCTTTGCCTCAGGATCAATCTGATAATTATGATGTAGTTAAGAGCTTGATTCTTAAGGCCTATGAGCTTGTTCCTGAAGCCTATAGAGTAAAATTTAGGACAACTTATAAGCAAGATAAGCAATCCCATGTTGAGTATGCAAAAATCAAAGATCTGTTAGAGCAGTGGTTAAATTCTAAGAATGTAAATTCTGATTTTGATAAATTTAAGCAGATGATTTTGCTGGAGGACTTCAAAATGTGTATTAATAAAGATGTAAGCCTATATCTTGATGAGAAAAGAATAGATAATTTGTCTGATGCAGCAGTTTTAGCTGATGAATATGTTCTCACTCACAAGAGATATTCTAAAGAAAAAAGGAAAGCTGAGAGTAAGTACGTTGCCCCTACTCAGAGTACAGATAACAGGAAAGAGAATAAAGAAGATGTTTCTCAGGAAGTAAATACCAGCTTCACCTCTAGATTTCAGAAAAGTAAATGTACTTATTGTAATAAGCTTAGTCATACTAAGGAGAAATGTTTCAGGAGACAGCACGATGTGAACAAAAAGGAGTCTTTAAATATTCAGTCAATTGGTCTAGTGTCCACCCATGAGAATTCCCAGAATTCTTTAACTGAATTAACTGAACCTGCTTTGAAGGGTAAATTAAATTCTCATGATGAAGCTCCTCTTTTGAGCAGTAATGTGGGTGACACTCTCAAGAGTTCATGTGCTAATTTCCTGCCTGATGGTTTTGTCAGTCCTCTGGACAGTAATGGCAGGAAATCAGTTAAAATATATCGTGATACAGGTGCTTGCCAATCCCTTATGCTGACCAGTGTTCTAGGCTCTAATGTTAATTCTTCTGATGAAACTGTAATCTTACAAGGTGTAGGGAATAATTACCTCTCTGTCCCTCTGTGCAGAGTGAATTTAGAGTCTGGTTTTGTTAATGGTTCCGTTATGGTTGGGTTGGTTGAGACACTCCCAATGTCAGGTGTAACTTTCTTACTTGGAAATGATGTTGGTGGAAGTCAAGTGTGTCCAGCTCCTCAGTTGTCTAGTGAGCCGGTAACTGCGACCCAGGATTGTGGTGTCCCTGATGTGTTCTCTGTATGTGGTGTCACTAGGGCTAAATCTAAAGTTACTGGTGACTTAGAGGATAATGATGTTATCCTAGCTGATACTTTTCTTGCTAATTTGGACCACTCACCAGATGAGGCAGTACCCCGTAGCGTTGAAAATTTGTCTCGTGAAGAGTTGGTTGAGTTCCAGGTTGCTGACCCTGAGTTGCAAGGTCTAGCTAACTCTGCTTGCAGTGAGGAAGAGTCAGCTGGTGCTTCTACTTGTTATTATATAAAGTCAGGAGTACTTATGAGGAAGTGGAGACCCCCAACAGCATCAGCCAACTGTGAATGGGAGGTTGTACATCAAGTTGCCATCCCTCGTGTTTGTAGGCAGGATATCATTTTTAGTGGCTCATGATTCCAGTTTGGCAGGACACCTTGGAGTGAGGAAGACTGTGGCACGCATTTTGAAACACTTCTACTGGCCAGGTATCTTCAGAGATGTTTCCTGGTATTGTAAGTCTTGTCACACCTGTCAAGTTGTGGGGAAGTGTAATCAGACCGAAAAGGTTGCACCTCTAGTTCCCATTCCTCCTTTCGAGGCGCCATTCACCCGTGTGTTGGTGGATATTGTGGGCCCCTCTTCCTAAGACTTCTCCAGGATTTTCTTATGTGTTGACCCTGATTGATATGGCTACTCGTTATCCTGAAGCCATTCCACTTAGAAATATCTCAGCAAAGAATGTGGTTAAGGAAATGCTAGGGTTCTTCAAGTTTGGTCTGCCCAAGGAGGTACAGTCAGACCGGGGAAGAAATTTCATGTCAAATGTATTCAAGCAGTCTCTGAAAGAGTTGGGCATCACCCAGATCACGTCTTCAGCTTACCATCCCTAGACCCAAGGAGCGTTGGAGAGATATCATCAAACACTCAAATCGATGCTCAGGAAATACTGTTTGGAACATCAGAAAGACTGGGATAAAGGTCTTCCATTCGTTGTGTTTGCCGCAAGAGAATCTCCAAATGAATCATTGGGCTTCTCTCCCTTTGAACTACTGTTTGGCCATGAAGTAAGAGGACCCCTTAAGCTACTCAAAGAATGCTGGCTGTCGGAGGGAGATGACGTCAACCTGCTGGAGTATGTGATGAAGTTCAAAGATCGGCTGTCCACTGCTTTACAGCAGGCGAGAGAAAATTTAGGAGCTGCTCAAGAGAAGATGAAGACTTGGTATGATAAGAAGTCCAGGTTACGCCTCTTTCAGCCAGGAGATCAGGTTTTGATTCTGCTACCGGTGCATGGGCAACCTCTTCAAGCCAAGTTTAGTGGTCCTTATTTCGTGGAGAAGAAACTCAGTGATGTCAACTATGTCATCGCCACACCAGATCGTAGAAAGAACAAGCAACTTTGTCACATCAACATGCTAAATCTATATCACAGGCGGGACGAAAATAACCCAGTCTGCACTGTAGCTGTTCCACCCGAGTCGCAAGTGAAGTTCTCCCATGCAATATGAGCCTGAGTGATAGTTTGGGGAAGAATCCTGATATCATGAACGATCTCCAGACTAAGCTTTCTCATCTAGCTCCCGAGGAAAGGCAGGAGTTTTCGGCATTACTGCAGGAGTACCCGCAAGTGTTCCGTGCCACTCCAGGAAGAACCACTGTGTTGATGCGTGATGTCGATGTTGGAGACGCAAAGCCAATTAAACTGCCTCCTTACCGTGTGAACCCAGTGAAAGTTCCTCTCATCCAGAAGGAGCTTGGCTACCTGTTGGATTACAAGATGATTGAGCCCTGTCAGAGCGAGTGGAGTTCTCCTGTCACTCTAGTCCCTAAGCCAGGGGGGTCACAGCGGCTTTGCATCGACTACAGACGTGTTAATCAGATACCAAAATAGACACTTACCCTCTCCCTCGCGTGGAATATTGCATAGACAAGATTGGAAAGGTAAGTTTGATTTGTTAAAGGGATACTGGGAAGTACTTATGACTGAACGTGCTAGGGAGATCTCATGTTTTGTAACACTAGGAAAGACTTTTGCATGTTCTGTAATTCCATATGGTATGAAGAATGCGCCAGCCACTTTTCAGAAGCTCATGAATGTTGTAATAGAGGGTTTGGCAGGGTGTGTTGTTTATATTGATGATGTATTAATCTTCAGTGACAACTGGAAAGATCACCTATACCATGTCAGTAAATTTCTTGAGCGTTTGGTTCAGGCTAATCTTGTAGCTAATTTATCAAAGTATGAGTTTGGTCAAGCTAAAGTTCAGTACCTTGGGTACGTAATTGGTGATGGACACGTTGCACCACCAGTAGCTAAGGTTCAGGTTATAAATGATCTTCCTGCACCTAAAAGTAGGAAAGAGCTACAAAGATTTTTGGGAATGGTAGGTTATTACAGGAGATTTGTTCTTAACTTTTCAGTTCTTGTATCACCACTTACAGACCTACTGAAAAAGGGAGTTAAATTTGTCTGGACCGATAACTGTGAATCCTTTTTCAGTAAACTTCAAGCTATCCTATTAAGTCAGCCAGTGCTCGCTACTCCAAATTTTGCTAAGCCTTTTAAGATGGCTGTTGATGCAAGTGATACAGGAGCTGGGGCTGTTTTGCTGCAAGAGGATGATCAGGGTATTGAGCACCCTGTATCTTATTACAGTAAGAAGTTCACTCCACCTCAAAAGAACTACTCCACTATTGAGAAAGAGCTTTTGGCCCTGATTTTGGGTTTACAGCATTTTTCATTTTATTTGTGTTTTGGTTTTGACCCCATAGTCATTTATACCGATCATAACCCACTGAAATTCCTTGGTAAGTTTAAAGATAAAAATCAGAGATTGACAAGATGGAGTCTACTTCTTCAGGAGTATTCATTAGAGATACAACATGTCAAGGGGAAAGAAAACGTTTTTGCAGATTGCTTATCTAGACTTTAGACAGATTGTTTTAGAGTAATAGGAAATTTCCTTTGTAATTTTTTTTTCTTTGTTGGGAGGTGTTACATAGCCTATGATTTCATCAACCTTTGTATAATTCTAACGTACAGTATGGTGCATGTTTGATCACGATTCGCCTCATGGCTTCCATAGTGACCAGGCTTGCGTATTCTACCTCACTCCCCCCTTCTCCCCCGTATAGTAGAGTAAGTCGTTCTTTCTGTTGTTCAGAGCAGGATTGTCAACTCTTTGTCCCCTATGGCTTCATTTGCACGTCCTTCTTACAAGTTGTATCAAGCTCTGCCGGCCCCTATATAATGAGCTCAGTCTCTGCATTAATTGCCACTTAGATCTACTCCTCATTTTGTTCACATCTCTGTCCTCCCCTGTATAGTGTATTTTTGTGAGTGCTGAGGAAGTCTCCAATCATCTAGCTGCTGTATAATTTGAGTATAAGTGTTATTACCATTTTTCTTGTACTGTGTGGCCTGAGGCGTTGATTCGTGCGCCTGTTAGGGTTTTTGTGATTCATGTAAAGTTTTTGATGTCAGCCAATATTAATAATATTTTGTGTCTGTAATAATATATCTTACTTTAACTGAGCATTATCCAGTTCTCTCATTTATCAGGGCTGACTTAGATAAATTTGTTCTTGCTAAATTCGTGTTAATAGAGGCTATTGCAGTTAACCATATATGTAACCTGTTTTGCCATTACATTATCCTTATGAGTCCTGAATGTTTAGTTGTTAGTTTGAGCATTAAACTTTAACTTGTAATTTTACCTAACTCTTTTGTTTTGAACCTGGAACTTTGCGGGATAGTAGTGATTTTTTAGTATTCTCACTTGAAGTGTTCATTATCTCTCTCTGTTCCGTAATAATAATATATATATATATATATATATATATATATATATATATATATATATATATATATATATATAGAGAGAGAGAGAGAGAGAGAGAGAGAGAGAGAGAGAGAGAGAGAGAGAGAGAGAGATTTATGACTTTTAGAGTAGAGATTATAATTTTGCTCAACCCTGCTTTGATCAAAATGAGGGGTATGAATTTGAGTTGTTAATGACACCTGATGCAAAACTTCTGAATTTTAGCTCGAGGGTGACAGCACGGAGCGGTTCGTTGGGTGAACAGGTTCTGAAACAGAAAGGCCAATGGTGTTTTGTTTGTGAATGGAGTTGGAATAATTGCGCACTTGCTCGCGAAGGGAGAGCAGGTGTTATGTATTGATCGTTGTGCCTACATGCGCGGTCGCTGGCTCGCATGTGTGTGTGTGTGTGTGTGTGTGTGTGTGTGTGTGTGTGTGTGTGTGTGTGTGTGTGTGTGTTTTAATAAATCAAGCAGTTTTGTTCCGATTTTATCTAAACTCCGTGGAAGCACCGAAGTTCAGCAAAGAAGTAATATATATATATATATATATATATATATATATATATATATATATATATATATATATATATATATATATATATATATACCTCACCCGGACGGAGTACGGCCACAACTCAACACTGGTTGAAGATAGAGAGATATGTACTATTATCAAGATGCAGGAAGTCCCATGTGGGCTTTCATTTGGCACCATGACCTTTGACCTTGAGTGACCTTGAAAGGTCTAATGCAAGATCACGGAGTTTCAGAGGGTTATAACTTGAAAACGGTTGAAAATAAAATACCTGCTGTCGGGTGAGGTTTGTTGTGCCAGGCACCACTTGTTTTTTTATAACAGATCAAAGACCAAGGTTACAGAGCTATGTCAGCTTACACAGATTTATCCGATTCAGACCAATCATTTTTGAAGGGTTGAGAATAAGGCAAAAATAAATGGGTTTAGTTATGAGAACAATCATTCAAAGGTCATGGTCACTTGGAAAGATCATAGGCCACGGATACAGGAAAACTTCAACTCAAACAGCTGTAGTATGATTTGAACCATGGGTCGTGGAAGGGTTAATGATCAGGCAAGAACATACTTTTTGCATTTTGAGAACAATCAGACAAATGCCAAGGTCACAGGGCAAAATAAAAGTTCGAACCGTATGTCTATCTGTGAACAAAATGACAAAAATAGTTCTGATCTTATTTACAGCAGATTTGCTACATGAGTATAGGGTTACGAAAGAAGCTTACCTAGTGTTTTTTAGAGCAATTGGTTACAGGTCAAGGTCACATGGCAAGGTCAACTAATTCTTTTTTATCCGATGTAAACTAAACTTTGTGGAAAGGTTAATATTAATAATCGTTTTGACAATAATCATGAAAACTAAGTCACAGGAAGAGGTTAAAGATGATCACTTGGCAGTGCCACCTCAAACAGTATTGGTCTGACCTGAACCAATGTTGATGGAAGTGTTAAGGGTTAAGCATAAATGTACTAATCCGATTTTCACTACTCTGTCGATAATAATGGTCGCAGGGCAGTCAGATGTTCGGCTCATATATCAGTTGGTGGACGCTGGTGTTGGACTTCTGACTGCTCCTTCTTGCATAAAACATTTCCAGTTGATTATAGCTCATAATTTTACGAATTAGTACGAGCCGAATGTAATTATTGGCTTAAAACTAAGCATTGCAGGGTAACTGCGTGTGTGTGTGTGTGTGTGTGTGTGTGTGTGTGTGTGTGTGTGAGAGAGAGAGAGAGAGAGAGAGAAGGCATGATCTTGCATTGACAATAGGATATATATATATATATATATATATATATATATATATATATATATATATATATATATATATATATATATATATATATATATATATATATATAACTGTAGACAGATTGATAGAGAGAGAGAGAGAGAGAGAGTGTGTGTGTGTGTGTGTTTTTTGGGGGGTCGTCCATCAAGGCTGGATGTAAAGGGAAAGTCCATCAGTCTGTTTCTGTCGGTCATCTATAGGGGCAACAATTAGAAGGAAGAGTTCACTGTGGACTGTTCACAAGGTGGGCACACAGGTGTTCCGTACCACAGTCCAGAAGGTGCAATTGGTGTTGATTTACTGCGGTCCTAGAGAAGACGTTAGGTGGTCTTAATACAGTTGACAAATGTTGGCAGGAGCTGGCGGGATTCTCGTATATATCGGTAGGAGTGGCGGCAGCAGTAAGGAAAGTCGCTACAAACAGATGAAATAAAGGAGATATCCGATAGACTGGTTGCGCAGTACGCTAAGGAGGGCGAGTAAAATGAATATTCGCTGTACTCTTCATGAATGGAGTTGTGGTAACATGAGATGTGCTGGGGAAAGGGAGATATGACGGTTGTCTTTTTTATCTAGATGTTCTTCATATCGCAGGTGTGTTGTTGCTGTGAGCTGGATACACTGATCTAATTTCAACTCTGCGGGAAGAAGCGTAATTTGCGTTGGCACTGGGGTAGGCAAGGTGACTCGCTGCTATCATTCATATAACACAGCTTAAGGTGAGAGGGATCATGGAGATTCCATCCGGGTTATAGATAATGTCCATTACTTTCTCGCAGTTTTTTTAACTTGCTTACTCTCCTTGCTGGCTATTTTCTTACTGCAAGGAAAAAGGAAGCAAAGGACAGGAGCACGCAAAATTCTCCACCCCAAGGGAAAAAAATAAAACAGATAATAGAGAGCCAAATTCAAGATCTGTTCATATCAAGATGCCTAGACACAGTGTGTTTGAATGACTGGAGATAGTAGGCAAGAGGAAATACAAACAGAGGAAGAAAGTTCCAGAGTTGGCCTGTTGCATTTATGAAGGATGGATGTAACGGACAACTCTTGTATGAGAGAGCTGAGACAAAAAATGGATGAGAGTTTGTTGCTAGACGGGTGCTATACACCCGCCGTAGTGGGGTAGGGATGCAAGCAGACAGTTCAAAGAAGCAGTGACTTTTGAAATAGCGATACAAAAGGGATAAAGATGAACAGTGCGGCAGAGAGACAGAGGTTGAAGGGAGACAGTAAGAAGAGAGTTAATGAGACGAAATGTCTTGTCGAGAAAAGCTGTATGTGGTGAGCCTCCCCACATATGAAAGCTGTATTCTACACTAGGGCGAGTAAAACCCGCTTTTAAAGTCAACAATTATGCAGGAGTAAAGAAGTCACTGAGTCGACTTAGCACACCAAATCTCTTGGAAGCAGATTTTACAAGAAAGGTAATATGATAATTCCAAGATAAAACTCGAGAGAATGAAACCTCACACATGTTTAAGGATGATGCAGGACTGAGCTGAATATTGCTAAGTATTAGAGGATACACTTGCAGAAGATTTTATCATTTTGAAAGGTGTAAGAACTGATTTTTTGATTAAATAAAAACAACAATGTACTTTCACCCAATCAGGGATATGACCCAAGTCAGACATTAGATGTATCATACCCTCATCCCTTGTTTGTTGAAGTAACTACCGGGATGAACGCTGCACAAAACGAATAGAAAAGTGAAGGGTGGAGTCATCAGTGTACGAGTGGATAGGGTTAGATGTGCAACTTAGAAGGTCGCTGATGAATGGAAGGAAGAAAGCTGGTGATAGGAAAGAGCCCTGAAGAACGTCATTATTGAAAGCAGTAGGCAAAGAATGGAGGCCGTCAACAACAGCTGCAATAGAATCACCATAAAGGAGGCTAGAGATGACGATGCGGATAGAAGGGTAGAAACTGTAACTGGGCAGTCTGGAAATTAAATACTTATGTCGGGCCCTATCGGAAGCCTTTAAGATGTCAAGTGCAATGGCAAAGCTTTCGTCAAAGTCCCCAAAGGAGGATGACCAGGAGTCTGAAAGGTAGGTGAGAAGATCACCAGGGGAGCATACTTGGTGGAACCCATACAGATGATCGAAAAGATGGTTGTGATAGAAAAGGTGTTTTGAAATACTCGTATTTTTGTTAAGAATAGACTCAAAAACTTTTGAAGTACAGGATTTTAAAGCTATTGGACGATAGTTAGAGGGCTGGGAATGGTCACCCTTCTTTGGTACAGGCTGAATGAGAGCAAACTTCCAGACAGGAGGAAAGATACAAGTTGATAAACAAAAGTGTTTACACAGGCAGGGTGCAACCACAGAAGCATGCTTCTTGAGAACAAGAGGGACCCTATCAAGCACATATGCCTTGTTAGTACTGAGGTTGGTGATGGCAGAAAATTCATCTGAAGACATTTTAATGTCAGCCATGAGGAAGTGAGTGGGAGGGAAGTGTTGAAGCAATAGCACTGGAATCGTCTAAGGTGCAATTGAGGGAGAAAGTCTGAGTGGAGAGAACTGCTTTATCAGTTAAAGAATTAGCTACAGATGAGGTAAACTTGTTAGAAAGGTTTTTGGCAAGGTGCAACAAGGAGCGGGAAGAATTAGAGTTGGAGAGTTCAGAGTATGTAGTAAGAGCGAAATTATTATAGCACAGAGAAGGACAGATTAGCTGGATTCAGGTCAGAAATATAGAAGAGACAGGATTCAGGGATGGGTTGGCTCTGGTACCCTTTATAGGCCTTCTTGTTGTGGAAAGCATTAGAACAAGCGTGATTAAAACAATTTTTTTTTTTTCATTAGTCACACGGTTATGAGAAAGGAGTGTAAGCTACCATGCCCGAGAAGATAACTTCCATACTGCATAAAGCACACTCAGATGGTTCTCAGACAAGGAAGGGATAATCATTCAACGGAAAATGAAAGAAGTACTGTCTGAGGGCCAACCAACCAGCAGCTCCAAAGTGCCACAGTTGCCTTCCCTTGGGAGGGTCCACAGACCTTGCTGAAGTGATAGGACAGGTGAAGGTGATACGGTTGTGATCAGAGGAGCCCAATTAAGAGGAAAGATTAACAGTGTAATCAAATGGATTAGTCGCAAGGAAGAGGTCAAGCATGTTGAAACTCTCTCTTAGATGGTCAGGGATATTGGTAGTGTGTTGTACAAGCTGCTCTAGGTTGTTAAGGACAGAAAAGATGTAGCCTTGTTCAGCAGGTGGATCAGTGAAATGATAGGAGAGCCAAAGGTGAGGGTGAATATTGAAATAAACTAGAATGGAGATTTCAGCAAAGGAGAAATTGATAGAATGTGTTCCATCTTAGAAGTAAGTGTCAAAAACTTTTTCATATTATGTGCTCCATCTTGGAAGTAAGATAGTCGAAAAACTTTTCATAGTCAGTAGAATTAGGGGATAAGTGAACAGCACAGATGTTATTATGAGAATGACATGAGAGCTGAAGCGAGAGAGTAGGTAATTCAGAATATTTAAGTTCGGGAACACGAGAGCAAGATATGTTGTTTCATACATATACACAACAACCACCTTTGGTTTCGAAATGAGTACAGAGAAAGTAGGAGGATACACAGAAGGGTTTGTTGTCAGTCACTGTCACGAATTGGTACGAACGTGTTTATAAATTTGTGTCATTTTTCATCAGTGTGAAAACCACGAATTCTAGTGGAATTCCCACTGTGACTCAGTTCAACCGTCCTAGCATTCACTCGATTGGGAAGGTTTTCAGAACATTTTTCACTGTTTCATAAGTGATCATCCTTGCGCGCGATATTAGCGCCTTCACTGAGTGATTTATTGTAAACATATATCGCTCACTTTCTTTCCGTTGACCGTTGAAGCAAACACGGCCGACCCTCGCCCTCTTTCATAATTCGAAGTTAGTCAGGGTTTGATCATCGTGAGAGCAGGTTCGTGCCAAGCGTGGAGCAGCGCCGCCACAGCGAGTTCCTGAAATCTCCACCTAGACAGTGAATCGGAGAAGAAGTTTAGGTTATTGCAGCGTCCGTCCTACGTATCGGCACCCAGTCATTCCGCTTAGCCCCCTCGACTCACCAGTATTTCTTTTTGTTTTCCTAGATTTACGTTTAGCTTTTGAGTGAGCGAGTGAGTGTATTCTCCTTGTTATTTTGAATTCATTTTGAGACTCATGTAACGTAAAATTAATTCAGTGTAATCAATGAATTTATAGTTCTTTCCTTTGAGCTAAATGTAATTAAAATCGTGTTTTATTTCGCCATATTAAGGTTATTTTAGTTGCCGCTCCTATTTCGCACAAATGCTTTACAATATTCATAACTGGTTCTTAGGCCAGTCCTTTTGTATTAAGTTTAAATCCGTTGTGCCAGCCAGGAGTTAATGCACCGGCAAGAACCTGTTAACTACTATTAGTATTAGTTATTGATTGTCAAGGGTGGAGTCACTTTCTCGAGAGGCTAACAGTACTACAAACAGCACTCGTGAGTAATTAGTCTCTGCTGTGTACTGTTGAGAAAGTTTATAAATTCTCATCCTTAGAGGTTCGGCGAAGTAAGCCGGCATAAAGTGAAACTTACTGCTTGATTTAACAAGTCACTTCCTTGTCTCTATTTTCAAACATATAATATTTACAAGCAACATTATTAATTTTTAAATTCTCAAAACCCCGTGACATCTGGCGACCTCATTCCAGGATATTAACTCCTAGCTCTAAAGTTATTAACGAGTTAATATTCACTCGCTCATACTTAGGTATTTATCATTAATGTGTATAGGCACTATCTTACTGGTGATTATTGATTCATTTCTATTAATTTTATGCAATAGTTTTCACAGTCAGTTGTTTTTTTAATTTTCTCTCTTTACCACTTTAACTAGATAAAACTGGTCACCACCAACCTGTCCCTATATTCTTTACTCTTGATTATTGGCATTTCTCTGCAAAATAGCAGTCAGTACTCAGGCTGAGTTAGCATCATGTCTACCAACGTCTATGTACAGGAAGCTTAAGATATGGGGCTTAGCGACCCCCAAAAAGTCAAAGAGTATGTACTCTCCCGGTTTAGTTACGAGCAACAACAATGAGAATGATGCTCGTGAAGAGCGTAGAATCCAACGCGAACATGAGCGAGAACAACGCAAATACGAGCAAAAACAACGCAAACTCGAGTTAGAACAACGTGAGAGAGAACGTGAATACGAGCAAGAACAACGAGAAAGAGAACGTCAACACGAGTTAGAACAACGTGAGAGAACGTGAATACGAGCGAGAATAACGAGAACACGAACGTGCCGAACGTGAGGCACGTGAAAAACATGAACTTGAGATGCTGAGGCTCAAGCGAGACTCCTTGGCCTCAGACACATCTGCTGCAGCTAACCCAAGCTCCACGAGCTCTCTCCCTGCACATGTTTTGGCGAGCCCACACATCAAACTTCCTCCATACAAGGAAGGCGAGCGAATAGATCCATTCATAGCTCTTTTCGAAGACATGTCTCAGCTGTACCAGCTGGATTCGTGGAGACAATCTCACGTATGAGATGATGAAGGCCACAATCGTCAAAGCGTACGGTCTCACAGTTGACGACACCAAGAGTCAGTTTATGAGGGCTCGTTTACAAGAAAAAGAGACTTCCGTTCAGTTTCTTGATCGGTTTACTGCTTACTTTGATGAGTGGATGGAGAAAGATGAAGCTCCTTCCACGCGTGAGGGGATAATTGACCTTATGCTGTGCACACAGCTAGAAAAGTCATGGCCTGCTGAACGTATGGCTCAGCTTAAAATCTGCCAGGTAAGGGATGTCAGCCAAATGGTGGAGAAGGTTGATGCATTCTTCACTGCGTATGGGTATCAAACTCGGAAGCAGCACACCTGGAACAGGAAAGCTGACAAATCTGGGAAACTGTCTCAGACTGAACCCCGGCAACAAGGCCATTCCCAGAACAATAGCCAAGGTCCAAAACCGCAGAAGAAGGACCAAGGGCAAAACACCCAGAAACCTGAGTGGAAGCGGTACAACAGATACCCTAACCAGCAGCAGTATCAGCCACGCAATCAAAGATTGGGACTATCCTTTTCTGCAACAGCCCCAGTGTATTGGAGGCAAGAGGTGAACGCAGCCTTCATTCCTCAACAGCAGCACGGTGGTGTCGCCCCTAGCAGTACGGGTACTTCCCCACAGTTCACTAGTCCTCCAGCGACAGTGAACCCTCCGCCACAGGTGGTCAATGCTCCGTCTCCCCAGACAGTGAGTACAACCCCTCAAGTATCTAATTCTCAGGGCACCATGTTTGCCGCATCATTTATTCAGCAGCCTCATCAGTGGCTGGCTGCTTCCTCCACAGGCCCTCCCACAGGCAACAGTGCCTTCCTTGTTCAGCCAGGGTTTGTGGGAGGCATTCCTGTGAAGGTCCTGAGAGACAGTGGTTCCTTAGGTTGCTCTGTCAGGCAGAGTCTAGGTGGCCTGAGGAGTACACAGGTCGACAGATCCAAGCTCAGCTTATTGATGGATCAGTGAGATTGTTCCCTGAGGCACGTATCCAGGTGGCATCTCCGTTTTACACTGGTACGACAGTCACAGTTGTCATGCCAGAGCCTTTGTTTGACCTTCTCATAGGCAATATTTCAGGTGTCAAGAATAGTTGCACTGAAGATGACGCTACTCAGACTTCGGCTGCAGAAACACGAGCCATGGCTGAGGCTCCAAACTGTGTCACTCCAATGACCATTGCATTGCTGCAAGATCTGATGTGCAGCCAAAATGTTGTTCAAGAACAACATTCTGACCCGACACTTGCTGCCGTGCAGAAGAAACAAAAGGGTAGAGTGATAAAGCATTCACGGGGAGGTCGAGCCAAGTTCCTTCATAAACAAGGACTGCTCTACCGTGAGTCACGAACACCCCAGGGCGAGGTTTGACTGCAGTTCGTCATTCCCGCTAAGTACCGCCGAGCAGTGTTAGAATGAGGTCAGTGTTCAGCCTCAGGAGGTCACATGGGCAAAAGGAAAACCCAGGGCCATATCCGTGCTGACTTTTTCTGGCCAGGAATGGGACCGGAAATAGATAGTTTTGTGCGTTCCAACAATGTGTGTCCACATACCACTAATCAGGGACATGTCCTTCCTGTGCCCATAATCTCTGAAACAGTTGAAAGAGAGGGCAGTGGTAATGTGGGTGCAGACCTGACGTGTTGCCCGTTGGCCCCACAGGACACATCATGTCCAAGGCCTGTATATATATGTATACCATAGGTTAAGGGTAAGTTCGAGACCCCCGTAAGGACAATCCGAGGTTGTGTATGAATTACCTTGTGGTGTCTCGAGCTGTGGGCCTCTCTGAGGATTCCCGGAGAATGCACATTATCCACATGAGTTCTCACACTCACGGTGGGTGTTAAAATGTGACCTGCCTGAGACTGCATAGGGATTATCAGCTTCCTGTTATTAATCATAAGTGTAGAGTTAGGTTAACCAGTAAACTGTCAGTTCTCAGAGATTTGAGCAATCCAAGAACTGACACGTTTCATGGTTAATAATGTAGGTTAACCAGTAAACTACAAGGGTCCTGAGAGATCTGAGCAATCCAAAGACTACGTTTCCTGGTTAATAATGTATCCATAATAGTGTACTTTTTGTAACGTAAGTACTGATTGCTAGGCAGAGAGAGAGAAATGACACTTTTGATGCTCCACCTTGACTGCTTTTGCAGGTGCAGCTAGCGGGTGCAGCATTGTCTTGGAGATCAGCTGATCATCTTTGCCGCATGCTGCCGTCTCTTCTCTTCTGCCTCATCATCATTATTTACCATTGTATTACATAATTTTACACGTAGGCATAGTTACACCACAACTGTCACACCTACATCACGCTACATAACAGTTATGTGTTAATGTAAATGTAGCGAACTTTTCGCTCAGTTTGACCTGAGTACAGGATTTTTCACCGTCGTCTTGGAGTTTTTTCCTGAAGCTTGCTTCTATTAACGTAAATACGAGATTTTTACGCTCATGGGCGACTGTGATTTTCTCCTGTAGCAGGGTAGTATACACACCACGGTGTGAATCTTGTGTGAGTTAGGATTTATATGTATATCGATTTTTTTTTTTAAATTCTGATTTTGATGGGGCATAATGTCACCAATTGGCGTGAGCGTGTTTATAAATTCATTACATTTTTCATCAGTGTGAAAACCGTGAATTCTAGTAGAATTCCCACTGTGTATCACTCAGTTCAACCTTCCTAGCATTCACTCGATTGGGATGGTTTTCATAACATTTTTCACTGTTTCATAAGTGATCATCCTTGCGCGCAACATTAGCGCCTTCACTGAGTGATTTATTGTAAGCATATATCGCTCACTTTCTTTCCGTTGACTGCTGAAGCAAACACGGCCGGCCCTCGCCCTCTTTCATAATTCGAAGTTAGTCATGCTTTGATCACTGTGAGAGCAGGTTCGTGCCCAGCGTGGAGCAGCACCGCCACAGCGAGTTCCTGAAATCTCCGCCTAGACAGTGAATTGGAGAAGAGGTTTAGCATATTGCACCATCCATCCTACTTATCGGTGCCCAGTCATTCCGTTTAGCCCCCTCTGCTGACCAGTATTTCTTTTTGTTTTCCTAGATTTAAGTTTAGCTTTTGAATGAGCAAGTGAGTGTATTCTCCTTGTTATTTTGAATTCATTTTGAGACTCATGTAACGTTAAATTAATTCAGTGTAATCAATAAATTTATAGTTCTTTTCTTTGAGCTTAATGTAATTAAAATCGTGTTTTATTTCGCCATATTAAGGTTGTTTTAGTTGCGCTTCTAGTTTGCACAAACGCTTTACATTATTCATAACTGGTACTTAGGCCAGTCCTTTTGTATTAAGCTTAAATCCATTGTGCCAGCCAGGAGTTAATGCACCGGCAAGAGCCTGTTTATTACTATTAGTATTAGTTATTGATTGTCAGGGGTGGAGTCACTTTCTCGAGAGGCTAACAGTATTACAAACAGCACTCGTGAGTAATTAGTCTCTGCTGTGTACTGTTGAGAAAGTTTATAAATTCTCATCCTTAGAGAATTGGCAAAGTAAGCTGGCATAAAGTAAAACTTACTGCTTGATCTAACAAGTCAATTCCTTATCTCTATTTTCAAACATATAACATTTAAAGCATTTGTAATTTTTAAATCTCACAAAAACCCGTGACAGTCACCTTAGATGGATGAGTCTCAGTGAGGAAGAGAATGTAAGGTTTAAAGGAGGAGAGGTGGTGTTCAACAGAATGAAAGTTATAGGAAAGGCCGCAAATGTTGCAGAAATGAAGAAGTGAGTCAGACAGTGGCTCCTGGCATCTCGCTAGGTCGTCTTCGGGAGAGTGGCGGATGCCAGTTATAAGTATTGGTGTAACTTACGCTACAAATGGATTCCAATGACTCAGGGCTGTGCAGATTGAGGGGCAAACACAAATCATACTGAACCACAGAGGATCCAGGCTGTTCACAATAAAGTGATCTCTAAATTTCTTTTTGGTTTGAATTTCAGTTCCAGTGATGCAACAATTCGTCCTGAGCGACAGAGGACAGTCCAAAAAATGTACAGAATTTTTCTGTCTAATCATATCCACCTTCTCAGAAGATTTATTCCTTTTTTTGTTCCTATCCAAGAATGTGCGTCTGCCTTACCCATGAGTGTGTTTCTGTGATGAACAAAATTGATTCAGGCCGTGGGGGAATCCAGAGCACGATGTCCAGTGTCGCCATAACTGTTCTGCCAGCACCATCATCGCCTGGGGGAATTACGTCCGAATTTTTTACCTCTTCCCTACGTTTACGTCATTTGCATATTAAACCTATTAATTTCTGGCAGTTTTATCCAGCTTAAGTTATACTAAACTTTTCGAATTGGAGGGACTATAAACTGACTTCATTATCTCTTCTGCCGCTTCACCGCCAAGGGACTCTCCGAAGTTGAGTTTAATAGTCTTGTAACAGCAATTTTTCCAGCAAAAGAAGTCATCATGCTGGAAGAGTTAAAACTTTTCATGTACGATGATGTCCTGTCTCTTCTACTTCTGCTACCACCACATTTTGATATTATGTACGGTGAGAGAGACTTTCCAAACTGGAAGGGTTATATATGACTTTCATCAACTCCTTTACTAACAGAAATCACATCTCTCAGTAAGAGTTCTGTCCTAATCTGAAACATATCATCTGTCCGTAATTAAATTAGAGATGCCAACGAACTATATCCGTTAAACCAAGTTGATGTAGGTGTACCATTCACTTTTCAAAATAATTTTTCTTATGCAGGGTTGGCATGTGCAGTACACCCAAAGTTTTCTCATTTAGCATTTTTAGATCACTTGACTCATGTTTAAATTAATATTATATACTGGCGTTAACCAGAATGAAAAACTAAATTTGTCCTGAAACTGAGAATGTTAATACTTGTGATTTACTTTTCCTTACATATCTGGCCACAAATCAGATATTCAATTCTCTGCAGCTCAGTAGTTCTCGGGCGCGCAGTAGTTGGTGTCATATATCTCATGTCATCTACATTATTATTAATTTTATCTGGTAACTTACTTGATGGTTTAATGTTCCTTCCTTCAGCTAGGATGAGAAAGCCATAAAGTATGAACATCAGTGTTATGCCAGCAATCATCTCTTCCTCTTGACAATAGTAGCTGTAGGATGAGAACAAATACTGTACCGTACCTGGCTGTGTGTGTGTATATATATATATATATATATATATATATATATATATATATATATATATATATATTGTTATGGAACAGAGAGAGATAATGAACACTAAATTTATGTTACGGAACAGAGAGAGTAATGAACACTTCAAGTGAGAATACTAAAAATCACTACTGTCCCGCAAAGTTCCAGGTTCAAAACAAAAGAGTTAGGTAAAATTACAAGTTAAAGTTTAATGCTCAAACTAACAACTAAACATTCAGGACTCATAAGGATAATGTAATGGCAAAAACACGTTAAATATATGGTTAACTGCAATAGCCTCTATTAACACGAAATTAGCAAGAGTAAATTTATCTAAGTCAGCCCTGATAAAATGAGAAAACCGGATAATACGCAGTTAAAGCAAGATATATTATTACAGATACAAAATTATTATTACTACTGGCTGACACAAAAACTCTACATTAATCACAAAAACCTTACCAGGCCTACGAATTAACACCTTATGCTATACAGTACAAGAAAAAATGTAATAACACTTATACTCAAATCACACAGCAGCTAGATGGTTGGAGACTTCCTGAGCACTCACAAAAATAATAACAACTGTACAGGGGAGGACAGAGATGTGAACAAAATGAGGAGTAGATCTAAGTGGCAATTAATGCAGAGACTGAGCTCATTATATAGGGGCCAGCAGAGCTTGATACAACTTATAAGAAGGACGCGCAAATGAAGCCATAGGGGACAAAGAGTTGACACTCCTGCTCTGAACAACAGCAGGAACGACTTACTCTACTATAAGGGAGAAGGGGGGAGTGAGGTAGAACACGCTTGTGATCAAACATGCAGAATACTGTACATTAGAATTATACAGAGGATGATGAAATCATAGGCTATGTAACACCTCCCCACAAAGAAAAAGAAATTTACAAAGGAAACTTCTTATTACTCTAAACAATCTGTCTAAAGTCTAGATAAGCAATCTGCAATAACATTTTCTTTCCCCTTGACATGTTGTATGTCTAATGAATACCCCTGAAGAAGTAGACTCCATCTTGTCAATCTCTGATTTTTATTTTTAAACTTACTACAGTCGTTCTATTTTATCAAGGCAGTTTGGGTGGGGCTCTCTGGGACCTCACTCTGTTAGCCACACACGTGCTCTCTCTCTCTCTCTCTCTCTCTCTCTCTCATATTATATATTAACTACTACTAATTGTATTTTCTTAATTTTTTCTCTTGTTTTCGATTTTTTTTTTCCACACCACCTCTGAGGTAAAAGTCTATAGGTGCATTTTTTTTTTTTTTTTTAATAGCTTCCATGGCGGGAGACTGACCGAGTATGACCCGCTCACGCAGGGCTGTCCCTCGTGTCACCACCTGACAACGTCTCAAAGGCAACGCTGACAAGTCTTATGAGATTTATACTATACTACAGCTTTTTTATTGAATTACATCTATACAGAGTGTTTAAAATTCATTTATAAGTAGTTACTAGCTTAAAATAGGAGAGTGAGAGAGAGAGAGAGAGGTGAACACAAATAATTACACGTGTGTCGGCGGCGATGTGACAACAGAGCTAACAGTGTGAGGTCCCAGAGCGTCCCACCCAAACTGCCTTCATAAAATAGAACGACTATAAGGAATTTCAGTGGGTTATGATCGGTATAAATGACTATGGAGTCAAAACCAGAACACAAATAAAATGAAGAATACTGTAAACCCAAAATCAAGGCCAAAAGCTCTTTCTCAATAGCGGAGTAGTTCTTTTGAAGTGGAGTGAACTTCTTACTGTAATAAGATACAGGGTGTTCAATACCCTGATCATCCTCTTGCAGCAAAACAGTCCCAGCTTCTGTATCACTTGCATCAACAGCCATCTTAAAAGGCTTAGCAAAATTTGGAGTAGCGAGCACTGGCTGACTTAATAGGATAGCTTTAAGTTTGGTGAAAGAGGATTCACAGTTATCGGTCCAGACAAATTTAACTCCCTTTTTCAGTAGGTCTGTAAGTGGTGATACAAGAATTGAAAAGTTAAGAACAAATCTCCTGTAATAACCTACCATTCCCAAAAATCTTTGTAGCTCTTTCCTACTTTTAGGTCTGGGAAGATCACTTATAACCTGAACCTTAGCTCCTGGTGGTGCAAAATGTCCATCACCAATTACGTACCCAAGGTACTGAACTTTAGCTTGACCAAACTCAAACTTTGATGAATTAGCTACAAGATTAGCCTGAACCAAACGCTCAAGAAATTTACTGACATGGCATAGGTGATCTTTCCAGTTGTCACCGAAGATTAATACATCATCAATATAAACAACACATCCTGCCAAACCCTCTGTTACAACATTCATGAGTTTCTGAAATGTGGCTGGTGCATTCTTCATACCATATGGCATTACAGAACATGCAAAAGTCTTTCCTAGTGTTACAAAACATGAGATCTCCCTAGCATGTTCAGTCATAGGTACTTGCCAGTATCCTTTTAACAAATCAAACTTACTTATGTACCTAGCCTTTCCGACCTTGTCTATGCAATCTTCCACACGAGGGAGAGGGTAAGTGTCTGTTTTGATTATATGATTAACACGTCTGAAGTCGATGCAAAGCCGCTGTGACCCACCTGGCTTAGGGACTAGAGTGAAAGGAGAACTCCACTCGCTCGGACAGGGCTCAATCATCTTGTTGTCCAACAGATAGCCAAGCTCCTTCTGGATGAGAGGAACTTTCACTGGGTTCACACGGTAAGGAGGCAGTTTAATTGGCTTTGCATCTCCAACATCGACATCATGCATCAACACAGTGGTTCTTCCTGGAGTGGCACGGAACACTTGCGGGTACTCCTGCAGTAATGCCGAAAACTCCTGCCTTTCCTCGGGAGCTAGATGAGAAAGCTTAGTCTGGAGATCATTCATGATATCAGGATTCTTCCCCAAACTATCACTCAGGCTCATGCTGCATGGGAGTACTTCACTTGTAGACTCGGGTGGAACAGCTACAGTGCAGACTGGGTTATCTTCGTCCCACCTGTGATATATCTTTAGCATGTTGATGCGACAAAGTTGTTTGTTCTTTCTACGATCTGGTGTGGCGATGACATAGTTGACATCACTGAGTTTCTTTTCCACGAAATAAGGACCACTAAACTTGGCTTGAAGAGGTTGCCCATGCACCGGTAGCAGAATCAAAACCTGATCTCCTGTCTGAAAGTGGCGTAACCTGGACTTCTTATCATACCAAGTCTTCATCTTCTCTTGAGCAGCTCCTAAATTTTCTCTCGCCAGCTGTAAAGCAGTGGACAGCCGTTCTTTGAACTTCATCACATACTCCAGGAGGTTGACGTCATCTTCCTCCGACAGCCAGCATTCCTTGAGTAGCTTAAGGGGTCCTCTTACTTCATGCCCAAACAGTAGTTCAAAGGGTGAGAAGCCCAGTGATTCATTTGGAGATTCTCTTGCGGCAAATACAACGAATGGAAGACCTTTATCCCAGTCTTTCTGATGTTCCAAACAGTATTTCTTGAGCATCGATTTGAGTGTTTGATGATATCTCTCCAACGCTCCTTGGGTCTGGGGATGGTAAGCTGAAGACGTGATCTGGGTGATGCCCAACTCTTTCAGAGACTGCTTGAAAACATTTGACATGAAATTACTTCCCCAGTCTGACTGTACCTCCTTGGGCAGACCAAACTTGGTGAAGAACCCTAGCATTTCCTTAACCACGTTCTTTGCTGAGATATTTCTAAGTGGAATGGCTTCAGGATAACGAGTAGCCATATCAATCAGGGTCAACACATAAGAAAATCCTGAAGAAGTCTTAGGAAGAGGGTCCACAATACCCACCAACACACGGGTGAATGGCGCCTCAAAAGGAGGAATGGGAACTAGAGGTGCAACCTTTTCGGTCTGATTACACTTTCCCACAACTTGACAGGTGTGACAAGACTTACAATACCAGGAAACATCCCTGAAGATTCCTGGCCAGTAGAAGTGTTTCAAAATGCGTGCCACAGTCTTCCTCACTCCAAGGTGTCCTGCCAAACTGGAATCATGAGCCACTCTAATGATATCCTGCCTACAAACACGAGGGATGACAACTTGATGTACAACCTCCCATTCACAGTCGCCTGATGCTGCTGGGGGTCTCCACTTCCTCATAAGTACTCCTGACTTTATATAATAACAAGTAGAAGCACCGGCTGACTCTTCCTCACTGCAAGCAGAGTTAGCTAGACCTTTCAACTCAGGGTCAGCAACCTGCAACTCAACCAACTCTTGACGAGACAAATTATCAACACTACGGGGTACTGCCTCATCTGGTGAGTGGTCCAAATTAGCAAGAAAAGTGTCAGCTAGGATAACATCATCATCATCATTATCCTCTAAGTCACCAGTAACTTTAGACTTAGCCCTAGTGACAGCACATGCAGAGAACACATCAGGGACATCACAATCCTTGGCCGCAGCCACTGGCTCACTAGACAACTGAGGAGCTGGACACACTTGACTAACACCAATATCATTTCCAAGTAAGAAAGTTACACCTGACATTGGGAGCGTCTCACCCAACCCAACCATAACGGAACCATTAACAAAACCAGACTCTAAATTCAGTCTGCACAGAGGGACAGAGAGGTAATTATTCCCTACACCTTGTAAGATTACAGTTTCATCAGAGGTATTAATATTAGAGCCTAGAACACTGGTCAGCATAAGGGATTGGCAAGCACCTGTATCTCGATATATTTTAACTGATTTCCTGTCATTACTGTTCAGAGGACTGACAAAACCATCAGACAGGAAATTACCACATGAACTCTTGAGAGTGTCACCCACGTTACTGCTCAAAAGAGGAGCTTCATCATGAGAATTTAATTTACCCCTCAAAGCAGGTTCAGTTAACTCAGGTAAAGAATTCTGGGAACTCTCCAGGGTGGACACTAGACCAATTGACTGAATATTTAAAGACTCCTTTTTGTTCATATCACGCTGTCTCCTGAAACATTTCTCCGTAGTATGAACAAGCTTACTACAATAAGTACATTTACTTTTCTGAAATCTAGAGGTGAAGCTGGTATTTACTTCCTGAGAAACATCATCTTTATTCTCTTTCCTGTTACCTGTACTCTGTGTAGAGGCAACGTACTTACTCTCGGCTTTCCTTTTTTCTTTAGAATGTCTCTTGTGAGTGAGAACATATTCTTCAGCTGAAACTGCAGCATCAGACAAATTATCTATTCTTCTCTCATCAAGATATAGGCTTACACCATTATTAATACACCTTTTGAAGTCCTCCAGCAAAATCATCTGCTTAAATTTACCAAAATCAGAATCCACATTCTTAGAATTTAACCACTGTTCTAGCAGATCTTCTTTGATTTTTGCATACTCAACATGGGATTGCTTATCTTGCTTATAAGTTGTCCTAAATTTTAGTCTATAGGCTTCAGGAACAAGCTCATAGGCCTTAAGAATCAAGCTCTGAACTACTTCATAATTATCAGATTGATCCTGAGGCAAAGATGCATAAGTTACTTGAGCTTTACTGGTGAGAACAGTTTGAAGGAGTACTGGCCAATACTTTTTGGGCCAATTAAAACCTGTAGCTACCCTCTCAAACAACTGAAAATACTTTGTTAAATCAGATTCATTAAAAGGAGGGACAAGTTTAACATTTTTAGCCACATCAAAATCATCAGAGCTAGATGAACCAGTTCCACCTTGTTTCATGCGATACTCATGGTCTGCCTGAATCCTAGCAATTTCAACTTGTGCCTCACCCTCCTTAGCACGAGCCTGAAACTCAGCCTCCGTAGCTTTTGCCTGAAACTCAGCCTCCTTAGCATTTGCCTGAAACTCAGCCTCCTTAGCATGAGCCTCCTGCAGGGCTAGCTGTAACTTAGCTATTTCAATCTGCGTTTGCTCATTTGGAGGAGTTACATTAAACAAGCTTTCATTAATCATGTCAACAATTTGATCTTTAGAATGATGAGAGCGAACAGCAATTCCCAATTGTTGATCAACAAGCTTAAGTTCATTCTTTGTTCTGTTTTCTACATCACACACTGTTTGCACATTTGACAAAAAATCTTTGGCTTCATCAAGCGTAGTAATAGTAGGCATCATGAATAAATCACAGTCACAAAATATCAAGCAATATCCTTATGATAATATCCTGAATATCCTGATAGGAGGTCGCCAAATTTATGTTATGGAACAGAGAGAGATAATGAACACTAAATTTATGTTACGGAACAGAGAGAGTAATGAACACTTCAAATGAGAATACTAGAAATCACTACTGTCCCGCAAAGTCCCAGGTTCAAAACAAAAGAGTTAGGTAAAATTACAAGTTAAAGTTTAATGCTCAAACTAACAACTAAACATTCAGGACTCATAAGGATAATGTAATGGCAAAAACACGTTAAATATATGGTTAACTGGAATAGCCTCTTTTAACACGAAATTAGCAAGAGTAAATTTATCTAAGTCAGCCCTGATAAAATGAGAAAACCGGATAATGCTCAGTTAAAGCAAGATACATTATTACAGATACAAAATTATTATTACTACTGGCTGACACAAAAACTCTACATTAATCACAAAAACCTTACTAGGCCTACGAATTAACACCTTATGCTATACAGTACAAGAAAAAATGTAATAACACTTATACTCAAATTACACAGCAGCTAGATGGTTGGAGACTTCCTGAGCACTCACAAAAATAATAACAACTGTACAGGGGAGGACAGAGATGTGAACAAAATGAGGAGTAGATCTAAGTGGCAATTAATGCAGAGACTGAGCTCATTATATAGGGGCCAGCAGAGCTTGATACAACTTATAAGAAGGACGCGCAAATGAAGCCATAGGGGACAAAGAGTTGACACTCCTGCTCTGAACATCAGAAGGAACGACTTACTCTACTATAAGGGAGAAGGGGGGAGTGAGGTAGAACACGCTCGTGATCAAACATGCAGCATACTGTACGTTAGAATTATACAGAGGATGATGAAATCATAGGCTATGTAACAATATATATATATATATATATATATATATATATATATATATATATATATATATATATATATATATATGCAGAGACTTCACTTCACTGTGAAGATATGTATGCAAACTAACCACAGGAGAAATGAAAGGAGCGACAGTGAGTACTTTCGTAATATACGAAAGTACTCACTGTCGCTCCTTTCATTTCTCCTGTGGTTAGTTTGCATATATATATATATATATATATATATATATATATATATATATATATATATATATATATAGATATATATATATATATATATATATATATATATATATATATATATATTTACGTAATTTTTATACGGTATTTACTTCTGTAGCCTATTGTCTCAGTAACTCAAGTATGCTGAAGTTAGAAACTTCTCCAGCAGTACGACATTACGGACGGAAAGACCTAAGGGAAAAATTGCCTGTCCTTTACAGATTTTTTTTATACTTGGTCTGGCGAAGTGTGGTGAACGTACAAGGAATGGAGGCGCTCATTCGTCATACGTCTGAATAATACCAGAATATCCTTTTGTCATCTTTGCTCTAATTCTACAACATGGATGTGGTTTATCTACGACACTGTCACCATATTCCCTGTGAATCACGGGCAGTTCATGTTTCTGCCTAAAATTATACTTAATCTGATTTGTTACCGTCCCCAGACAGTTTTGTCTAAGCTAATGCAGTTATTTTTTCTTTTCCAAACAACCTTTTTTCACCTTAACGAGATTGTTTCAAGACGAATTGTTTCCCCAATCATTTTTATTTGACGGTTTTCGCTGTTTTATCCATTTGAACTGTTTTTTTCTTTCACATTAATATGTCAGATTCCACTCTTGAAAATATCAGTGCTGTTTCTTCATCTTCTTTTACTTCAGATTTACAAGTGTTATGCATTTAAAATTTTCCTAAACACGAAATGTACGGCCTACCCCCTAAAATATCGACCCTCTGGAGCCGATGTTTCTGTAAATGCACACAACACCACATGCATGGAAGGTTCGATAAGATTGGTATTTCTGACCGTGGTAAGCATGTCTCTGTGCTCCTGATAATCACAATATATGCAGTATATCATTGTGAAAAGTATTAAGATTATATGGAGTAGATGGGAAGTTGTTGAATGCTGTGAAGAGTATGTATGATGGTGATAAGGCTGCAGTGCGTGTGGATGGTGAACTGAGTGAATTTTTCTCTTTGAAGATTGGGTTGAAACAGGAATGTGCCATGTCTCCATGGTTGTTCAATCTGTACATGGATGGGGTAATAAAAGAGGTACAAGGTAGGATAGTGGATATTGAATGAGTTTGGGAAAGTGTGTAAGAAACGGAATCTAAAGGTGGATGTAGGGAAGAGTAAAGTGATGGTCTTTGAGAGAGGTGAAGTCAGTGTATGTACAATGAGGTTGGATGGTCAGGAAATGGAAAATGTGAGTACGTAGAAGTACATGGGGAGTGTGATGAATAAAGATGGAAGTTTGGAGGGTGAAGTGCTTGAAAGGGTACAACAAGGAAGGAAGGTTGCTGGTTCCTTGAAAGCAGCGACAAGAAACAGGGAAGTGAGCATGGAAGTGAAAAAGTTATTATATGACTGTATTGTGATAACCAACTCTAACGTATGGAAGTGAAGCTTGGACGTTGTTGGAAGGACACAAGTCAAGAGTGCGAGAGAGGAGCCTGTTGAGTCACATGGAGAGACAGGCTGACAAATGAGGATATAAATTAGAGTTGTGGTGTTGATGTGGATGCGATAGGAAGCGTTAGGAGGAGCACACTGAGGTGGTTTGGCCATGTGGAGAGGATGAGGGGTGAGAGACTAACGAGGAGAGTGTATGTGAGTGAGGTGGAGGGGGGGAGAGGGAGGGGGAGGCCGAGGATGAGGTGGAGGGATGGAGTGGAGAGGTATATGAGAGAGGGGGGGAGTGAGTTGGGAGTAGGGCAGTGAAATGGCTGGGGACATGGCAACGTGGAGGCGATTTGTTTGTGAACACCCCGTTCGGGATTGAGGTGTCTGGCAATAGATAGATAGATAGATAGATCATTTACTCTGACATTAGACAACGAACTAAGGCGATTAATTAAAATACTATGTGTAATATATTTTTATTCCTGCTATTTGTATCACAAGTGATTCAGTCTCCTTAGATACAGTAATGTCCCTTCGAACAGTTTGATGCCAAATAGCAATGCAGCGTCCCTACGTTGCATGAACTGAGCTTAATGCCGAACTGCCTCGAATGCAAAGTACAGTAAGTCAAAATGTCTACTATGACATCCATTTGCATACACCCAAAGGTTTGCTTAAAATGTTATGTAAAAATTAAACCAACATTGTGATTTATTGTATATTGGTATCATTTCCACATGAAGTGAATGAATTCAGTGGAGGATTTTTTGAAGCACAGATCGAAACAATGTCAAATGCATCCATAGGTTTTACTTTCACCGTAGACACATCGCAGAAATCACCGAGACATTATCACTTCCCTTCACGAAATAGACCTAAGCCTATTGATATATTTTGCTAAGTTGCTACAGTACTTACGACACTATGACCCACAGAGTATGTGCCTAACTGACTACGGTCGACTCCTTCATTCTAAGATGGCAGGCCTACGAACATAATTCTAGTGTATACATTTGCTGCAGCGAAGGTTTCGTCTTTTGTGTCATAGTGCAACGATGAAGAAAGGGGCCGATACTCTTTAGGGAGGCTGTACTTTCAACTCTGGTTTTAAGTCTAACAACGTATGTCACCTTCATGAAGTCAGTCTTGCTTTCAAGAACTGCACTTATTTGCAGACAGCTCAAGCAAATATATTTCTTTCGTCTTCCAACTTTTCCTTGTTCGTAAAAGTTAAAATGCTGCAGCCTGTCATAGGAATTTTTTCAGCCCTCTTATTAATATCATCGAATTTCCTCAATATATTTTTATTACTGAGTTCTTTGATTCCCCCTGTGGCGAGGAGGGGACACAGTCTGGCCGAACTATGGGGTGGTACTATTACTCTGCGGCCAGGTTGTGTTAGGAAGAATACTGCCACCGTATTCCCTGGCTGTCGTAAAAGGCGACTAAAAGAGGAGGGGTGAGAGGACTAGGGACCCTCTCCTCTGTTTTTTAGTTCCAAAAAAGAGACAGGCCAGAGAAAGGGATGGGGGATTGAGTTATCCCCGTACCCTGAAGATTGGGTCTATGAATGTGCGTGGATGTAGTACGATTGAGACTAAAAGAGAGGAGATTGGGAGAATGTTTGTGAGAAGAAAGTTGGATGTGTTAGCTTTGAGTGAAACGAAGATGAAAGGGAAGGGTGAGTCTATGTTTGGAAGTGTGAATGGAGGATTGTCAGGTGTTGATAGAGGAAGAGCAAGAGAAGGTGTTGCCCTGTTAGTGAGTACGGAAGTATACAGCACTGTGTGATTGAATGGAAGGAGGTGTCATCTAGACTCATGTAGGTGAAAGCGAAATTTGAGCGTGAGTTGTGGGTGTTTGTGAGTGCATATGGGCCTGGTAGTGAAACGGTTGAGGAAGTGAGCGAGTCTTTCTGG
Organism: Coenobita brevimanus; assembly: GCF_032717465.1. Taxonomy (NCBI): domain Eukaryota; kingdom Metazoa; phylum Arthropoda; class Malacostraca; order Decapoda; family Coenobitidae; genus Coenobita; species Coenobita brevimanus. Next base: position 26,466,980 of record NC_136971.1, read on the forward strand.
GATGATATTGATGAGTGTTTGCAGAGTTTTGGATAGAATGTGAATGTGGTAATGATGGGAGATCTGAATGCTAGAGAGGGAAGTGTAGAAGTTGAAGGTGTAGTTGGTATGCATGGTGTGCCTGGAAGAAATGAAAATGGGGAACGATTGATAGAGATGTGCGCTGAGCGAGAGATGGTGATTGGAAATACGCTGTTTGAGAAGAAAGATATTTATAAGCATACATGTGTGGGACAGGAGGGTGGAAGGGTTGTTGATAGAGCTTTGATGGACTATGTGGTTGTGTCCAGGAATGTAATAGGAAATGTTGGATGTGAGAGTTCTGCGAGGGAAGGGTGGAGGTATGTCTGACCACTACCTGTTGGAGGGAAAGTTAAGAGCAGGGAAGAGATGGGTGAGAGCTAGGAGGGTTAGGTGTGGCAGGGAGGTTTTGAAAGTGAGTGAGTTGGATAAAAAAGAGAAAATGATAGAGTATCAGGAGAAATTGAAAGATGAGTGGAATGCAGTGAAAGATCAGGAAAATGGCAGTGTGGAGGAGGAATGGCAGTTGTTTAGGAATGCTGTGGTGGGACATGCAGAAGAGGTGTGTGGTGTGAGACGTGTGGGTGGTGGTGTAAGAAACGGAAGTGAATGGTGGTGCGAGGAAGTAAGTATGGCTGTGGCTGAGAAGAAACGTGCATATGAAGTGTGGCTGCAGAGGAAGGATGAGGTGTCATATGAGAGGTATAAGGAAAAGAGGAATAGGGCGAGAAGGACTGTGCGTGATGCTAAAGTGGCAGCAGATGAGAGGTGGGGTAGGCAGCTGACTGAGAATTTTCAACAGAATAAGAAGATGTTCTGGAAGGAGGTGAAAAGGATGCGAAAGGGAGAGTCTGGGAAGGAAGAGCGAGTAAAAGCAGAGGATGGAAGGATGTTAATTGAGATGGCTGCAGTAAGGAAGAGATGGGCAGAGTATTTTGAAAGACTGTTGAATGTAGAGGAGGAAAGGGTGGCTGAAAATGTGACGGATGGAAGGGTGCAAGGAATAAATGTGTTGGGAGAGTTGAATGATTCTTTGATCACGAAGGAGGAAGTGAAGGCAGTAAAGGAGATGAAAACAGGGAAAGCTGCAGGTATGGATGGGTATGCTGTGGAATGCCTGGAGGGTAGCGGAAAGACTGTTGTTGACTGTTAGTAAGATTGTTGAATGTGTGCTTTGTGAAAGGTATGGTGCCACCTGACTGGGCAAATGCTTGTGTGGTCCTGTTGTATAAAGGCAAGGGTGATAAGTATGAATGTACTAGCTTTAGGGGTATAAGTCTCTTGAGTGTTGTAGGTAAGGTGTATGGTAGAGTGTTAATTTTGAGAGTTAGAGACGGTACAGAAGGAGTGATTGGTGATGAGCAGTGTGGCTTTACGAGAGGGAGAGGATGCGTGGATCAGGTGTTTGCTGTGAGACAAGTGTGTGAAAAGTATTTACGGAAGGGCAAGGATGTGTTTTGGGCATTCATGGATTTAGAGAAAGCATATGATAGAGTTGATAGGGAGGCTTTGTGGACTGTTTTAAGATTGTATGGACTTGATGGTAGGTTACCAAAAGGTGTGAAGAATTTTTATGTAAATAGTAGAGCGTGTGTAAGAGTGGCAAATGTTGTAAGTGGTTTCCTGTGAGAGTGGGTCTGCGACAGGGATGTTTGATGTCAACTTGATTGTTTAATATTTATATGGATAGTGTTGTAAGGGAGGTGAATGCACGAGTATTAGGTGGAGGTCTGAGTCTGGTGAATGTTGATGGTGGAGAGTGAAATCTGAAGCAGCTGCTGTTTGCAGATGATACTGCACTGGTGACTGATTCAGAGGAAAGATTGAGGCAATTGGTAGAGGAGTTTGGAAGGGTGTGTGAAAGGAGGAAATTGAAAGTAAATGAGAATAAGAGTAAAATGATGAAGTGTACGAGGTTGGTAGATGGTACAGGAATGAATATAGTTTTGAATGGTGAGTTGCTTGAGGAGGTAGAGTGTTTTAATTATTTAGGGTCACATGTTGCTGTGGATGGAAGAAAAGATGCAGAAGTAAAGTTTAGAGTGAATGAAGTAGGAAAGGTGCTGGGAGGAATGAAAAAGGTGTTTAGATGTCGTTTGCTTAGAATGGATGTAAAGGGAAGGCTGTACGAGGGTGTTGTGGTACCAACTGCGTTATATGGGGCTGAAACATGGAATATGGGTGTAGCAGAGAGGATAAGTTTGAATGTAATGGAGATGAGGTGTCTGAGGAGTATGTGTGGAGCGACGCATATGGATCGAGGGCGAAATGATGAAGTGCGAAGGAGAACTGGAGTTGTTCGGGAGATGGCTGATAGAGTTGACCAGAGGGTGTTGCGATGGTTTGGGCATAGGGAGAGAATTGATAATGAGCGATTGGTGAAAAAGATAACTAGATCTGATGTGAGAGGTGTAAAACTGAGAGGAAGACCACGAATAGGATGGATGGACAGTGTGAAGAGAGCGCTGGTTGTGAGAGGGATGTCTGTTGAGCAAGGAAGAGTGGCTGTGCATGACAGAAATAAATGGAGACAAATTGTGAATGAATAATGATGATGCAGCCCTGAGGGGATATTCTCCCACATTTGGTCTGATCAGCTAGCCAGGTCAGGTACGGGTAAGGGGATGGGTCTATTATGATGTGGCAGGGGTAAACCAGCTCTGCTGTCGGGCCCTGCTGCGGATGTCACTGATTGCACTGCGCAGTTGACCCTTGTGCGGTGTGGTACAGTGAGGATCTATCCCTTTTCCCCTTTGAGGCTAAGATGCGAATGAATGTGTTTGAATGGATGAATAAATGGGGAGTGTGTCGTCCTGTCTCGGCTACCTCCCTTTCCTAGGGGGAAGCAGCCTAGGTATATAGATAGATAGATAGTTCTTTGAGTACCATCTATCTATCTATCTATAGCCCGACGCCCTAATCCCGCAAAGGGTGGCCGCAGACAAAACGCCTCCAGGTCGCTCTGTCACCCACCATTTGACTACCCTCCCCCCAACTCACTCCCCCCTCCCTCATATACCTCTCAACTCCATCCCTCCACCTCATCCTCGGTCTACCCCTCCCTCTCCCTCCCTCCACCTCACCTACATACATCCTCTTAGTCAGTCGTTCATTCTTCATTCTCTCCACATGCCCAACCACCTCAGGGTATTTCTCCTAATCTTCTCAACCACATCCACATCCACCCCACAACGCTCCTTCATTTCTTCATTCGCAACCTGTCCCTCCATGTCACTCCACATGCTCCTCTCAAGTAACTCATTTCCACTGCTCTCACTCTTGACTTGTTCCCCTCTTGCAAGGTCCACGCCTCGCTTCCATACGTCAGGGTAGGGATCACAATAATATCATGCAGTGACTTCTTAACTTCCATACTCACCTCCCTATTTCTCATCACTGCTTTCAGTGAACCAACAACCTTCCTTCCCTGCTGTACCCTTTCATGCACTTCATTCCCCAAATTTCCATCCTTATCACACTACCCAAGTACTTGAATGCACTCACATTCTCCATATCCTCACCATCCAACCTCACTGTACATTCTGTGACTTCATTCCTCTCAAACCTATAACTTTACTTTTGTTTACATTAACTTTGAGCTTCCTCCTTCTACAGTGTCCCAAATTCATTCACCAAACCTTGCAACTCCCATTCATCTTCACTCAACAATACTGTATCATCGGCAAACAGCAACACCGGAATCTTCCAAATCTCACCCTCATTCATTAGAGCCACCCCCACATCCACTGCCCTACCTTGCACCTCCTTTACAACCCCATCCATGTATATATTAAACAGCCATGGAGACATCACACAACCCTGTTTCAGTCCTACACTGAGATCAAAGAACTCAATCAGCTCACCATCCACTCGCACCGTAGCCCTAGCTCCTTCGTACATACTCTTCACAGCATTCAACAATTTCCCCTCCACTCCATATATTCTTAATACCTTCCACATACCTTGCCTATCTATTCTGTCATAAGCTTTCTCCAAGTCCATGAAGGCAGCATACACTTTCTTTCCCTTCTCTAGATACTTCTTCACTAAACATCTTAGAACAAATATCTGATCTACACACCCTTTTGCCTTCCTAAATCCCCCTTGTTCTTCTCCAACTAGCTCCTCTGTCATACGCCTAACCCTATCAATGAGTATTCTACCATATATTTTACCAGTCACACTAAGAAGGCAAATACCCTTATGGTTACCACATACTTCTCTCTCCCCTTTTCCTTTGTTTAAAGGAACAGTTATACCTGATTTCCAGTCCTCTGGAACCCTTTCCTCTTCCCAAGCCAATCAACACAACTTCCATATCCACTCCACAACAATCTCACCTCCATACCTCAGCATTTCACCACACATTCCATCAATTCCTGGGGCCTTGCCCAACTTGATCTTCTTCATTGCTTCCGCCCTACTGATCTCTTCCTCCTTCCTCTCATCTCTTCTTCTCCCAGCCATTCCCCAACCACTTATTCTCGCACTGCTCTCACTTTCTACATTCAACAAATCCTCAAAGTGCTCCTTCCATCTCCTCAATTTCTCTCTCTTCTCCACCAACAATCTATTATTCCTATCTTTCACTCCCCTACTATTTCCCCTTTCACATTGCCTTACTTTCTTTACCTCCTTCCAAAACAATTTCTTACTCTCCCTCCATTTCACACTCAGATTCCTCTCAAACTCTTCATCCACTTTCTTACTCTCCTTCACCAGTCTCTTCACCTCCCTTCTCCTGCTTACATATACCTCTCTCTTCTCTCTCTCATCTTCTCCCCTATCTCTGCTCGCTAACCATTCACTATATGCCTTCTTCTTTTGTTCCACAGCTCGTTTCACCTCATCATTCCACCATGCTCTCCCTTGCACACCCTTGCTTCTCCTCCTCACTCCACAAACCACCTCACATGCATAATTATAAATAATTTGAAACACCTATTTTCGATCTAACTGTCAGCATTTAAACCTTCAGATGTCCTTTTTTTACAACTGAACAGAGGAGGGGACAAATATGATTTAAAAAAATAATCGGTACACCAGATTACAGGTGTCATGCATTCATAAAAATATCTGTAACAGCTGGATATGAACAGCCGTGGGTCGAGGTTTGGGGAGAAGCCACTCTGGGGAAGCAAGTTCCAAAGAGAAACAGTTCATGTAATAAATGAATTCTGATAGCTAGAGGTTTCGTAATATGGCAGTGTAACAGTCCAGTCATGAGCGTTACTAGATGCCCGCGTAGTGCAAGGTAAGGCATGGAGAGGTGGCACAATGGATGCAACTTCGTCTAAGCATTTGCCACAAAAGTATATGTAAAATAGTGCAAGGGAGGCAAGATTCCTGCTTTCTTATAGGGGAGGTAGTTCATTTGTAACAGCAGGGTTATTAATAATTCTAATGGCTTTGTTGTGAATTTTGTCTAGTTTGTTTAGTGCAACCTCTCCACGTCCATTCCACAAGGGGGAGCAATATTCCACTTGAGAGAGCAAATGATTCTTATAAATTATAATTAGCTGCTAATCAGTGAAGAAGTTACAGACTCTGTACAATAATCTAAGTTTCTCTGAAGCGGTTTTAGCAAGTGATCTAACATGAGAGGCCCAACTGAGGGTATTGTTAAGTGAAACACAGAGAATTTCAATACTTTCAGGGACAAAAATATTAGTAGCACTGAAGGTAATATAGGAATCAGACAGTATCTGCCTATTTGTAAATTGTATATATTTGGTTTTACTAGCTTTAAGTGAGACAACGTTAGTTTGTCCCCATTCAGTGATGTTGGATAAGTCTTGATTTATGGAGATTACTATAATGAGTTGTGAGTTTGAGATAGCCTACTGAACTTTGCGAATGGGTGTTTTAAGTGTGAATGAACTATGAAGTGTTGAGTCATCTGCGTATGAAAATTAATATGAACTAGGAATAGGCTTGGAGCCTGAACTGATCCTTGTGGCATTCCCGCATTAATTGAGTGGAAATTGGTATATAGGCTAATTACTTTAACTCTTATCTTTCTGTCACTGAGATATGAAGAAATCAAAGGAACAAAAGGCAATAGCAAGGAAGTTTGGGCAGCAGGGAACAGTGCCACACTCTGTCAAAAGCTTCAGAAATATCAAGGGCTACCGCATGAGTTTCTTTATGTTGGTCATTTGACTGCTGGATGGTACGAGTCAGAAGATTGTGTATATCAACAGTGGATCTTTCGTGGCCAAAACCATACTGCCTATCACAAATTAAGCTGTTGGATTAAAGATGTTTAACAATGCGCTTATTAATTACAATCTCAAATACTTTTCCATGAGAAGATATGATAGCTATTGGTCTGTGATCCGAGGGGTCAGAGGAACTTCTTTTCTTCAGACTTGGGTGGTTATTCACTTCTTTCCAAGAGTCAGGGAATGAAGAAGTACGTAAACATAGTCTGAACAATTTAGCTAGAATAGGAGCAAGTTCGGGGCAAAACTTTTTCAAAACAACTGGGGGAATTCCATTTCGACCTGGAGCTTTGTTGGTTATGAAATTTCTCTAGGATGGATTTTCCATATCTAGTTTTCATCTTAATTGGAACAATTTCGGGATAGTCAAGTTCTAGTACAGGGACGTTCTGGCTGACCTCCTCTAACGTTGAATTATTGGCAAATGTTTTGGCAAGGGTGTTCGCTTTACCAAGCGGTCATTGGTAATGTTACCATCTGAATATTTTAGTGGAGGAACGGGTAATGACTTGTTAAAGTTATTATTGAAAGAATTAAGAGTTGACCTGAATATTCTACCGACTTTAGGACAGCTTAATATTTTAGATGTTTGGTTGTGAAGAAAGTTTGATTTAGCGACAGTTGCTTTTGCGTTTGCATCGTTTCTAGCTATTAATTTTAAAATGACTAAGCGATCGAGATGTTTTAGACTTTAAGAGTTATATGTTAATGACCTTTGGTCCGTTGCTCTGGCACAATTGCCATAAAACCATTTTAGGGAGTCCGATCTTTTAGTGAACTGTTGACTTGGTATGAATCATTCCATACCAGCTTGTATTAAGTCATTTATGTGGGATTGGGTGAAACTGATGTCATTAGAGAAGAAAGACTGCCATGGAATATCAAGAAGATAATTTCTGACTCCATCCCAGTCTCCCCTATCAAAGTGCCATCGGATCACCCGGAGAGGTTCAGAAGAGGGTGGTTTGAGGGAAATGAATATTGAGGCTTTGAAAAGATTGTGGTCGGAGGATCCAAGTGGTGACAGTGCCTCAATCCTGTGTTTATCTGGGTTATTTGTCAGTAATAGTTCCAAGAGATAGGCATTATGATCAGGATTATCAGGTAGTCTGGTTGGTTGTTTTACCAACTGCGTGAGATTAAACAATAATTGCAAACAGCTAGCACTCTAGACCAGAATCGCCAGTCCTGGTAGAATGCAATAACCATCCTACATTATGAACTAATCACCCAAAACGGTAATTTCAGTGCTGAGGGTGAGGTTATGGTTAGCCAACCGTGTGAATATGCAGTTGAATACGTATGGTTCTGAAGAAGCATTGGGGCAGCAATAAAGTACACAGATGTATTTGATTATATTTAGATGTTTTAGTTTATATCCTAAATATTCAAAATTAACTGAAGTGAAGTTCAAGACAGTGTTAACTGCAAATTCAGAATTGATATAACAACAGGTGCCACCTTTGTTATGGAGGTTTGTGAGGAGACGGTAACCAGAAAAGAAACAGTGGGATTTGTCAGTAAATGGAGAGATTCGAGTTTCTATGAGGAACAGGGATAGAGGGGATCTTGACTTTCTGTCTTCTTACATTTGTCTCCGACACAATGCTATCCTCATTTCAGGATATTATGAGGCGACTGAGGGATGAGAGCAATGTCTGCTGCCTGAAAGGATGCCAGATCGTTGTCCAGTTGTGGCAGGGGAGTGACTGGTCTTATTTTCGTTGAAATACTCTTTACCATCTTCCACGTGTCTCATTACCATGTCATCAAATCACCCTCATTAATACTCCAGTCTAATTCAAAATGAGATATCTGTTGTTAATATCTTGTAAGTCCGAGCTTGTATTCAGTATGGATGGTGAGTACTAGGGCCGAAGAAATGGCATGGAAAGTACGACTGCCCAGCCTTAAGGGGCAAACTGTCTAAATTTTCCTTAGATGTGGACACACACACACACACACACACACACACACACACACACACACACACACACACACACACACACACACACACACACACTTACTGGTCACAACATTACAGCAACGGGTTGTACACACGTAACAAAAATATCAGTCTGTTTCCTGAATGAATAAAAATTTATTTACAAACCTTTAGTTAACCGGTGACTCGATAAAAGGGTCATATGCAGCAGGACATCGAGATAAATATGGCAACAAGGAATAAAAGCAGCCAAGAAACACACACACACACACACACACAAACTAAATCTTATAAAGCAGTACAACTGTCTTCTGACAGTGGAGGGCTTTCCTTCCCATACAACTTGCAACCTCCCGAATCACCGACGAAAGACAGTACGAGCCATCAAACGCCAGGTGATGAGAAGGATACTGATGTAAATCCCCAGGACTAAGGCACTCCACCAGCAAGTGCCGAAGAAACAGGTGGACAAAGATATCATCACAGAAAGGAGGCGGAGTGTCATGTATCAAAAATCCATGGTGGAGCTAAGTGTTGTCAATTTTTCAACCAGCATAAAGCCGTCTCCCACTGGCGAGACAAGGCATGGTAAGTGAAGGAGCCCACCTTGCCACAAAGAGCACGCATTTTTTTAGCCTTTACCACATTCCAGAACAGAATCCGTCCAACAATATAAGGGTAAATCACACGCAGGCAGCCGATGCAGAGGAGGGTGGGATTGTACAGTAGCAGGAGGGTGAGATGATGTTGTCTTAGCCAGTAGATCAATCCACTAATTCCCGGACACCTCCCACATAGGCAGGAACCCAACAAAACCCCTCACGACAGCCAAAGAGGAAAAGTCACTAAAATTTATTAAACCAGTGGATGAGATGATATAAAAGACTCTAGTGCAAATAGAACCCTGAAAGAGCCACTGAAAATTGCGAAATCAGACTGGAGGAGAGTAAAAATGATTTGGAGAGCAAATATAATCGCAGTCAATTCCACTGTAGAAACTGAAGCCCTACCAGGGATGCTACCGCCCCAACTGAAGGAAGGGAAGACGACACCAAAGTCGACTCCAGTATCAGTCCTTGATCCATCGGTATAGACACGGACAGTGTCCTCATGAGTAGTGGCTTGTTCTAAAAAGACAGAGTGGGACACCTGAGAGGGAAGTGAGCATTTTACCAACAATAGACGTACAGAATGTTACACAAGGGAGTAGCCAAAAACCCACCCTCGGGATCTGATGCAGAAAAACTGCCAGCCTAGGAACAGAAAAGGCTGACATAACAGACCAGACTCTGTAACCAAAGGGCTTCGGGAAACTACGACGAGTGTCATAAAGAAGATTAGAAAACCTTGGGGATCACGGCACAAGGCACCGAGTCCGAGAGGCGGTGAAGACGATGTCAACACCTCATCATCAATGATCTGTGACGTAGTTTCAAAGCGACAGCATCAGAATCCACCAAGAACTCGAAATCGGGGAAAGCTTGAATGCTCCAGTTGTCAGACGAAAACCAGCATGATGCATCGAATTCAACATCCTGAGAAGGGCATCCGCAGCAGAGCAGTAGACATTGCACCAATGTTAACCCATACCGCACTGAGAAGGAAGAAAAAAAAAATGATACCCCTCTGTGCCGGCCGATTTTGGATTTTTTTCTTTCTGGTTAAATGAGCTTATTACATTAATATAAGCTCCATGGCACTATCGGTAATAAAAGTTATCACAAAAGCCAGATAGTTGATTGAATCGAGTCAGGTTGGTGCCACTCTAACTTTGAAATCTTTGAGGTTACTGAGAGAGCAGAGCAGCTGTGAACTTGTGAACCGATTTTGGATTTTTTTGTGGGTTAGTGGGCTTAATCTATCAAGAAAAGAGCCCTAGCACTAATAGAAGTAATCACCAAAGCCAGAAAGTTGGCTGAATCGAGTCAGGTTGGCGCCACTCTACCTCTGAAATCTTCAAGGTCACTGAGTGAGCAGAGCGTTTGTGAGCTTGTGTACCGATTTTGGATTTTTTTTTTTGTCAGTAAGTGGGCTTAATACAACAATATAAGATCTTTGACACCAATAAAAGTAATCACCAAAGCCAGAAAGTGCCACTCGACCTCTGAAATCTTCAAGGCTACTGAGAGTGCAAAGCGACTGCAAGCCTGTGAAGGCTCACTTACCTCCCGCACTTCTAAATCAGTATTGTAAGCATAGCAATGTCTGAAGTTAGCAAGATACGTTATTACTTTCAATTTTATTTCAGTTGCTTGCAATGACCTCTTAGTGCTGCAGGACATAGATCTATGTCACCAGCGTTTTTGAAGGGCACATCGATCTACGTCGCAAGTGTGCCATGGGTTAAAGTTTAAAAAGAATAAGGGATCTATGCAAGAGGAGGATGGTCTGACAGTCAGCACTCAGGAGGTTTGAGCCAAAACCCTCAGAAGACTCAATGCCTTAACCCGCCCCGTCCCGGCCACTTTTTGACCACTGGTAACCCCCAATCCCGACCATTTTTCGACCCTTTTTTTTTTTTTTTTTTTTTGCTAAAACTTTCGCTTTTGGTGAGAAACATCGAAAATTCATAGAGAAATCGCTCACCTGAGGTTTAAAATACTCATTACAGGTAGGAGAGCCTCCTTACCTTACTGGGTTTTCTATCAGGCTGGCACCAAAGAAAACGAGTTCTATGGGAGGATAACTATTTCACACCACTCATAAACGGTATTTATTTATTTACTGTTACGAATTTATATGTAGTACAAGAGTATATTGGTTTTCAAGCAGTATTATAGGCATTATAAGCATTGTTTCACACACTAATACCTGACCCTTTTTTGCCACATTACCTGATCATCATTTCTAACTGTTTCTTCCTCTAATGCTATGTAAAGTTTGTCCTCCACATTGTCATTGATTGGGGAATCACTCTGGCCCTGAATTTCGTACCGTGGCATGACATGGCTATACTGGCCAGGTCACTGATAACAGGTGAATTGCTGAGACAATGGCATGCAGGGGGGGGGAGGAGGTCATGCTGGGTAAGGCATTGTCTCTGCCTGGCATCTTGTTGAGGAAGGTGTCACGTGTATACGTACCAAAAATGACTCGCGAAAATTGAAAATTGTGGAAATTATGAACCTTGCAATTGCAGGACGTTGAAGTACGTCCCCGGGATTAGCTGTGACAAAACGTGAGGACGTGGAAGTACGTCCCCGGGATGCCGCGGGTTAACACAAGCTGCCTTAATGTGAAGAATATGAGGATAAGACCCAGACACCAACTTTCGTTCACACAGGAAATTCTGCAACTATGGAGATACAGGTCAGGTCTGAATGAAACCCACAAATATGACAAAAATGCATAACTACAAACTATGTAGAAGAAAAACGAAAACTACGACACGCAGTCTATTGGGACTCTGTTACGAGCCAGCTCCAACTTCCTCTCTGCCAGAGACTTGGAGATGCAGTGACAGAAATGAAATGGTCATCGGCTTATAGTGAGCTATATACGCCATCTGGGAGTACATTGATTGCACTGCTTATGTACACAGCAAAGAGAATAACACTGAGGATTATCCCCTGAGGCACCCAATCTTGAAGTGCACGGACATTAGAAAGCACCCCCCCTCCCCCTCTACTTGGACCCTTTTAAAACAGTTAGATAAAAACTACCGAATAAAAATAGGCAAGCGACCACGAAGACCAAACGCATGAACAGAAAGTAAAATGCAATGATGCCAGGCAGTGTCGCCTGCCTCCTCCAGATCAAGTCACCTGGTGTTGGTTAGTGGAGAAAGCCTCACAGACAGAAGATTCCAAGGACAGAAGGGTATCAGAGGTAGACCACATTTTACATAAACCACTGGACAGAGACTAAGAAGTCACCTTAGACTCTACCCTATTGAGAAGAGCTGTATGTGGGGAGACGCCCCACACATGAGAGTGTTGTATTTTACACAGGGGCGAATAAAACCTGTGTATGAAGTCAGCACCTGTGCAGGGGTAAAGAAGGAATGGAGTCAGCTTAGCACACCTCATTTCTTGAAAGCAGATTTTACAAGATATGTAGCCTAATATGATCTTTCCGAGATAAATCCCGAGAGAATGACATCCCAAGAACGTTTAAGGATGATGCTGGATTGAGCTGGATATTATAACATTTGTGGATACTCCTGTGGAAGATTTTGTCGTATTGATAGGTGTAAGAAGTGTCTCTTGTGCATTAAAAACAAGATTACTTTTACCCCAGTCAGAGATACGAACCAAGTCAGACATTAGGTGTGCCATAGCCTCATCCCTTGTTTGTTGAATTACCTGCTGAGATGGACGTTGCTGGAACCGAATGGAAAGGTGAAGGGTGGAATCATCAGCGTATGAGTGAATAGGATTAGACGTTCAGCTTAGATGGTCATTAATGAATAAAAGGAAAAGAGTTGGTGATAGGACAGAACCCTGAGGAACACCACTATTGATAGATCTAGGAGAAGAACGATGGACGTCTACAACAGCAGCTATAGAATGACCAAAAAGGAAGCTATGGATGAAGGCACAGATAGAAGGATACAAACTGTAAGAAGGCAGTTTGGAAATTAAAGATTTATGCTAGACTCGATCGAAAGCTTTTGAGATATCAAGTGCAATAGCAAGGCTTTCACCAAAGTCCCAAAAGGAGGATGACGAGGAGTCTGAAAGGTAGGTGAGAAGATCGCCAGTGGAGCGTCCCTAACGGAACCCATACTGACGATCAGAAAGAAGGCTGTAAGAGGAAAGATGTTCTAAATTTTTATCTGTTAAGAATAGACTCTAAAACTTTTGATATACAGGATGGTAATGCAATTGGGCGATAATTAGAGGGTTGGGAATGGTCATCCTTCTTTGGTACTGGCTGAATGAGAGCGAACTTCCAGCAAGAAGGAAAGGTACATGTTGACAGACAAAGGCGAAAGAGTTTACCTAGGCAGGGTGTAAGCACAGAAGCACAGTTTTTGAAGATAACAAGAGGGACCCCATCAGGCCCATATGTATTGTTAGTACTGAGGCCAGTAATGGCCGAAATTACATCAGTTGCAGATATTTTAATGTCAGCCATAAGGAAGTCAGAGGGGGGAAAGTGATGGAGGAACAGCACCTGAAGCGTCTAAGGTGGAGTTGGAGGAGAAAGTCTGATCAAAGAGATCTGTTTTATGAGTAGATGAAATAGCTACAGGGCCATCAGAGTAGAAAGGAGGAGGGAAGGATGATGAGGTAAAGTTGTTTGAAAGGTTTAGGGCAAGGTGCCAGAAGGAGCGGGAAGAATTCGAGTTGGAGAGTTGAGAGCATTTAGTACAGATGAAACAATTTTTTGCAGTGCGAAGAACAAACATACTTAGCACGATTCCGGGCAGAAACATAAAAAAAAATGTGATTCAGAGATGGGTTGGCTCCGGCACTATTTATAGGCCTTTTCCTTGTTATGGACAGCATTAAAACAAGCGTGATGAAACCAAGGCTTTCTTGCATTATTCAAAAAATATGAGAAGGGAATGTATGTTTTCGTGCCTGAGGGCACACTCAGTTGGTTCCCAGCCCTGGAAGCAATAATCATTCCATGAAAAATCAAAGAAATACTGCCTAAGGGCCTCCCAATCAGCAGCTCCGAAGTGCCATGACCAACGTTTCTTCGGAGGGACTACAGGCCATACTGGAGCGATAGGACAGGTTAAGTTAATAAGGTTGTGATCAGAGGAGCCCAACGGAGAAGAAAGATTAACAGTGTAAGCAGAAGGTTTAGGTGTAAGGAAGAGGTCAAGTACGATAGAACTCTCTCCAAGGCGGTCAAGGATACATAAAGGGTGCTGTACAAGCTGCACTATGTCATTAAGGATAGAAAAGATGTAGGTTTGTTCACCAGGTGGATCAGTGAAAGGAGAGGAGTGCCAAAGGTGGTTGTGAACATTGAAATCTCCTGTATCAGAGATTTCAGAGAAAGGAGATACGGATAGGATGCGTTCCAGCTTCTAAGATAGTCCTTAACCTGGTACTCAAACTTGGTGTTTACTGCACCTGTCAGTCTATCTGTTTCTGTCTATTGCCCAATGCCCTAATCCTGCAAAGGGTGACCGCAGACAAAACGCCTCCAAGTCGCTGTCACCCACCTTTTGACTGCGCTCCGCCTATCTTACTCCCCTCCCTCCCTCATAAGCCTCTCAACTCCATCCCTCCACCTCATCCTCGGTCTCCTCCTCACCCTCCCTCCCTCCCTCCACTTCACCTACATACACCCTCTTAGTCAGTCTTTCATTCTCCATTCTCACCACATGTCCAAATCACCTCAGTGTATTTCTCCTAATTTTCTCAGTCACATCCACATGCATCTCACAATGTTCTTTCACTTCATTCGTCAACCTGTCCCTCCATGTCACTCCACATGCTCCTCTCAGGTAACTAATTACCACTGCTCTCACTCTTGACTTGTTCCCCTCTAGCAAGGTCCACGCCTCGCTTCCATACGTCAGGGTAGGGATCACAATACTATTATCCAGTGACTTCTTAACTTCTATACTCACCTCCATATTTCTCATCACCGCTTTCAGTGAGCCAACAACCTTCCTTCCCTGCTGTACCCTTTCAAGGACTTCATCCCCAAAACTTCCATTCTTACCCATCACACTACCCAAGTATCTGAATACACACTTGTTAGTGATATTACGAAATTCTTAAACTGAGTTACCTTTGAGAAGTGCCTCGACCTTCTTTGACAAGGTGTATAGCAGGGTGTTACTGTCGTCAGATGAGGCTACTATACTATCATCCAGGTCATCTTTATTCACCCTTATTAGCTGATTTCATTGTAACTTCCTTAACATTGCCATAGGCTTGGCTCTAATGACCACTTGCTGGCTTTCAACCGCAACCACAACACAGGATTCAGAAGTTTGAATTTCACTCCTCCCGTCAGACAGGCCTTCTCAGAACTATCAACAACTCTCCCACAGTTATTTCACGATTTTGGAGTCCTTGCTTAATTTCTGTAGTTTACTGTACATTGGTCCCTGATACCTTGCAGTTTGTGTTTCACTATATACAGCTCTATTGATGGAGGTAGCCTA
>NC_136971.1:26484747-26509747 GCF_032717465.1 Coenobita brevimanus
CTTATTTGCTATCAACGACTGATACGGGTCACTGTTAAGAGTGTGATTTAAAATGTTTTGTTGAGACGAGTGCAGATCCTTGCTCCTGTAAGATTTAGTGTTGAAGTGGCCGAACCTGTGCCAACGAGTCACCCAGCGGCGCACTGTGGTGGGAGTTGTTCTGGTAAGCTTGGCTATGGCCCTAATGGACATACCCTCACACCACAGCTGCACAAACTTCTCACGATCAGCCAGCATAGTTTTCTTGTGAGATGTGGACGGGACCATTTGTTGCTTCTGCAATAATTTTGCCTAATCTGAACAATTTGGCTTTTTTCAAACATTGTCTTGAGCAGAATAAAATATAGGTTTCAGTGAATATTAAAACAGTGTTGTATTCGCAATATCTAATGTATGAGTGTTTGACTACAGGAAATTATTCATACTTTAGTATCTAAGTTATTTATTATAAGACAGGAACGAACAACAAATTTTATTTGCAACAAGTTAATAATTTTGCAGAATAATATTTTACACTCGCAGAATTTACAGGCTCGCCATTTTTACTATATATATATATATATATATATATATATATATATATATATATATATTTGGGCGAACAACATTATAACTCAGACAAGAAGGCATGCACACTACTTTAACAGTTTAACCAAAGTTTTATATGAACAGGATATTTTTCCTCTCTATATGTGATTTGCAGTCTTTTCTGTTTTCTGACCCTTAAGCAAAATATATTAATATATGCGTCCTGCAATACTTATCTTTGTTTTAAGAAGTAAACAAAGCAACATTCGAATGAGTGTGTTTTGGTTATATTTTAACATCTCGGATAATTAATTAAAAAGATGCAGTAAACTGAAGTAAAAGAAATTTGAGACAGAAATGAAAACTATGTACCACGATAAAAGCTGCTTTTAAAAAATAAGATCAGTACTGTCTGCGGTGACTGTGACTGGATCACGGTAAGGGTACAGGAAAGATAATCTGCCGTGTGAAGAGGATTAAGTTCTCTCAGTCTGATGCTTTATGGATTGGAAGAATCAGCTTTGTTGAATCACGCTGACAAGACTGAGAGAAACACTCGGACAGCAATTTGTTAATAATAAGTTAATGTCTCAATCTCATTCAAAGCTTTCAAGTTTGCATCTCCGGTTATGCCTTTGGCTGATGATTGGTTTCTAAATTTCCTACATTCCTTCAGGTTACGCACTGAACGATATGGTTCACGGAATACAGGACTCCTAACAGATTATTCCCTTTGAGAAATTACGATAAAGTTGTGTCACCAGTAACTCAGGTACAAAACATTACCTCACAACCCTCTTGAAATACCCCATGACCCTCCTGAGGTCCCAAGGCTGGAAACCACTACTCTGTGTGTAAGATTTGTGACTTTGTTCCTATGCATCATTGGATGTACTCCAAAGTAAGACAAAATCAACCAGAGATGTTTTACTGATCCGACGGAGTTAGTTTTATTTTACAGCCAAAAAAAAAAAAGAAAAAAATCGAATTTTGAGGGGCCATAATAACTGGTATAATTATCTCCAATGTTGGATTTTTTTTTTTCCTGTGATAAACATTTAGAATGGCGCTGACGAGGATTCTATATGTTGTTGCGCTGTGCACTCTGGGTGGAGCAACTGCAGCATCCACCACAGTACCAAACCTCCTCTTACTTCTCTTGACCTCGACGTGTTGAAGGACAGTGGTTCAACTCTGTCATTGCGCTTTCTACCCCGAGAAGCTGCCGAATCCCTGCACGGTGTGCGTAAGCTTACTGTACTGTATCTGTAGGATGGCCCCACAAAAGCAATTGCTTACCTGTGGTCGACGGGTCTGTTAGGCAGGACAGATCTGGGTTTAGCAACAATAACAATATTCAGAAATCTCAGACTCTCTTTCTCTTCTTGCCTTTGATTTAATTATTCCACACTATTATGAACAAGTGCATTTTTTAGTCTATCTGGCCAAGAAGTTCACATATACGAGTATTGCTTAACATTCTCACTTATACTGCTCTCACTTTTCATTTGTCATATTCTTGAAGCCCGAAAGTCTCATCCCCATAAGTTATTGTAATATAGTTTTCATAGCACCAGCCATCATGAATAAAATGACTTCGCTACTAAAATGAAACGCAAGCCAGGGGCGTATATAGGTCCATGGAAAAGGGGGGACCACGGGGGCATATCTAGGATTTTTTTAAAGGCAGGGGAGACGAGCGAAGCGAGCCTGTACAGCTAGGGGGTCTGGGGGGGCGCTGTGAGCCCCCCCAGGAAATTTTTTGAAAATGAAGCATTTTTAGGGGCATTCTGAGGCCTCAGGAGGGATATATTGCACTAATTTGATATTCAGTGGCAAAACAATATAAACAGGCTTATGTATCTTGGCTAGAACAAAAATGAGCTGCTTGGCAAGTATCTAATTTCGGAATTCTACAGTACCCAGTATGTACGGGAAAAAAATATAAATGCAAGATCATAATACACAGTTGTTGATTCCTTCATTCCTGGAAGTTGCAGTGTTCATTTTTATATGAAACATTTAAAAAAGTATACTAAAACTCGCATTAATGACTAAGAGAGAGAGAGAGAGAGAGAGAGAGAGAGAGTACTGTATATGAAACATTAAGCAACTTAAACTAAAACTCGCATTAATAAAGTTAGAGAGAGAGAGAGAGAGAGAGAGAGAGAGAGCTTACTCACTAGAGTAGTGTGAGAGTTGATCATTTGAAATCAAGCAACCTGTTTTTCCGGCTGAATTCATTGATTACTTCATCCTTCAACTCAATATCCTTATGTACAAAAAGTAAGGGTAATCCATTCAGTCTTTGCTCCGGCATGGTTGAGAGCAGATATGCCTTCAGATACTTTAAGCAGCTGAATGACCGTTCACTTGTAGCAGTTGTCACCGGAAGAGTTACAAAGATATGCAATAGTGTTTCAGTTTTAGGATAAGTGCCAGATTCTTTGCAGACATTCAGAGATGCATTAACATATTTTGGTCTATCTTTCTCCTCCCGATTCTTCCTTGTGTTTTGCCATCTGTAGTATTCTGCTTCAAACTCCTCTATGCTACCTTTAAGGAACTTATTGTTTATTACAGCTGCTTCATGTACATCTGGGAATGCTTTATTTACACAAAGGGAAGCTAAGAGATAGCATAGCTTCTGCCATGAAGATTTTGAAATTAAGCGCTCATTCAGCAGCTGTAAAAATGTATCAGTGTATGGCAAAAAAACAGCTCGTTTTTGGTAGGGTATGCTTCTGCATCACGAGATTCAGAGGGGGATTAGACCGGTACTATTGTCGGCCTACACTCGTTGGGGCTTGAATCTCTCTTCCACACTTTTGTTAGCAGTCTCAAACAATCTTTTGAATATCATCATTCCTGTACATTTGCAGCACATCTATACAGTCTTTCACACTGTCAAGAGCTTGCACTAGATGCATTTCAATACCTTGCAGTTTTTGAGATAGCGGTCTGTTTTGTATTTAGAGCTGCAGGTATGTAGGCCTGCTGGGACAAAATGGGGGGGAGGTCCATGGCCGAGTGCCCCCCCCATATACGCAACTGACGCAAGCTCCTTGTTACACAATCCTTTCGATCTGTTTATCATTCCACTACAATGACATACCCTAAATTAGCCATAGAAAGCATATCACAGATTTTAAATTTAGCGACTGCCGCAAAACTTCCAAACCAAGTGCATTCTCTTTGACATCCTTTCACAATAAGGAGAGCCACATTAAGTATATCCACCTTATAAGATAATCAGTACAGATTATCAGTGACATAACTATATTACCTCTAGTGAGAGGCAAATGTAAATTTAATACAAATAACAGTACTAGCGAGATCTGCACTGTGGTGAACTAGACATTAATCGAAATTATTGATAGAAATTTTAATATTATCTTCGCAGTTTCTGTGAAATATATCGTCGCTAAATCAGCACTACGCTAACACCGTCAGCCACACCAGCACAGTACCACAGTCTGAAGACTTACCGGAGGAGAGGTGACAGTCAGGCAGCGGCGGGTGAGGCAGTTGGCCACGCAGGCTCAGGAAGTGAGGCGAACAGACCAGCTCTTGCTCTTATATTGGGGTCAATATTTCACTCACATTTCCCTGCTTGTAAGAGAGATTTGGACATGCGCATGCATTTTCTCAAATGTCTAACTTCACGTCGACCGTCTGGAGTCCGTTGCTGTTCATTATCCTCTTACACGTCTGGGTTTCCAAACTCAAAGAGATTACAGCCACTTCAGTGTTTCCAGACTTACAGAGATTACAGTCATTTCCTGGTTTTCAAACTTAGAGAGATTACAGCTATTTCCAATTCGCTTGCATATTATTGGTTAGTTTTGCAAAGCATCATTAACTTCTGTTTCCAGATAGTGGATTGGAAGCATTGGTCGAACCTCTGTCATAAAATGAGGTGCACCGAGTCAGTTTGTGTCATAACTCTTTCGCTATTATGGACGTATGTAAATATCTTATTTCAGGTAATTAGAGATAACATTGTTAAATGATATACATGTTGATATAGCTTTGAACACCGTTCTTTAAAAATTTCGTTGTCAGAAGCAGGAACAACAAAGCACAAAGGTTGGAGAACCGTCGACAGAGCTCCGTCGTATGCGAATCATACATGCATCCAATAATCACTCAAACCTCCCAAATGCTCGGCTCCAGTTCATTTTCCAGATAATACTCTGTAAAATGTGCTTCATAATATCTGGTGGAATAAAGACCATTCTGCCGATTACCACTACAAAAAGAAGTTCATCTCTTGTCATGTGCTACTACGAATATTAATATTGCTCCAGTTTCTTAGTCGAACAATTATGAACCTGCTACATAGTATTCTGAAAAACGCGCTGGGGTCTGAAGATGACATCACTGCGTATCTAATAACTGTGCATCTTCATATCCCTTCATTTCCATCCATCAACAGTTCCTGTGTTTCTTCAATTTCCATTACTTGGTTATCATAGCATTCACTTACTGTCCTTTCAGTTTCTTTTTGGCCAGCCATGCCTTCTCTGAGAAATCCTACCAGGACAAAAAGAAAAGAGTGTCCTTAACTGTGCTGAACAACGTATTTCCTGCATGTTATTATAAAAAAAAGTAACAGAAACAAAGAAAGTAAAACAAAAATTGTGTTGGGAGGGGGTTGGTGACAGCCAATACCCTCTTCAGGCACAAAATGATCCACAGGTATACATGGCGAGTGATAAAAAGGGTGGATGGTGAACTGAATGAAAGGAAGGCAATGATTGATTATGTGTTTGTGGATGAAAGGATGTGAAGATGTGTAACGGATGCAAGAACATATAGAGGTTGGGGGAGTGGACTTTCTGTAGAAAAAGAAGAAGGGAAGGACGGGAGGAAGGATTAGATATAAGGAGAGTGGAAAGGCTACGAGAGGATGAGAAAAAGGCAGAATATAAGAGAGAAGTGGAGGAACGATTGGGTAAATATGAATTGAAGCAGATGGGGGACGTGGAAGGTGTCTGCTAGATATTCACAGAGAAGATATGTGCAGCATTTGAGGTGGTGTGTGGGGTGAAGAGAAGACGAAAGGTGGTGCAAGGAACAGTATGGTGGAATGAAGAGGTGAGACAGGCTGTGGCACAAAAGAAAAAATCATGTAATGAATGGATGAGAATAGGGGCGTGGAAGAAGTTGAGAGACAGAAGAGAGACTTATATGTAGAAAAGAAAAGAGAGGTGAAAAGATTAGTAAAAGAAAGAAGAGAGTGGATGAGGAATTTGGAAGGAATCTGAGTGTCAAGTGGAGGGAATGTAAGAAATTTTTTTGGAAGGAGGTGAAGAGTCAGTCAGGGTGGTAATGAAGTTAGTAGGGGAGTGTAAGATAAAAATGGTAGATTACTAGTTGAGAAGGGAGAAGAAGTGAACAGATGGAGAGAACACTTTAATGAATTGTTGAACATAGAGAATGAAGGTAATGCGAGTGTAAGTGGCTGGGGAATGGCTGGGCAAAGGAGGGAGGTGAAAAGGCAGGAAGAAATCAGTAGGATGGAAGTTGTGGAAACAATGAAGAAAATCAAAATGGGGAAAGCCCCAGGAATTGATGGAGGGTGTGGTGAAATGTTGAAGCATGGGGGAGAGATAGTAATATAATGGATCGGGAAGATGTGCAGATTGGCCTGGGAGGAAGGTAAAGTCCCGGATGATTGGAAGTCAGGTATAATTATTCCCTTATACATTAGGAAAGGGGAGAAAGAAGTGTGTGGTAATCATAGGGGCATTTGTCTTCTTAATGTAATAGGAAAAGTATATGGTAGGATACTTATTGACGGAGTTAGGGAAATAACAGAGGAATTAGTTGGAGAAGAACTGGAAGGCTTTAGGAAGGGAAGAGGTTGTGTAGATCAGATATTCATTCTGAGATCTTTAGTGGAAAAGTTTCTAGAGAAGGGAAAGAAGTTGTATGCAGCCTTCATGGATCTCGAGAAAGCATATGACAGGGTGGATAGACAAGAATTGTGGAAAGTATTAAGAATTTATGGAGTAGATGGGAAGTTGTTGAATGCTGTGAAGAGTATGTATGAGGGTGCTAAGGCTGCAGTACGTGTGGATGGTTAACTGAGTGAGTTTTTCTATTTGAAGGTTGGGTTGAAACAGGAATGTGTTATGTCTCCATGGTTGTTCAATCTGTATATAGATGGGGTTATAAAAGAGATACAGGGTAGGGTAGTGGATGTTGGAGTGGCCGTGATGAGAGAGGGTAATGTTTGGAAACTCCCTGTACTATTGTTTGCAGATGATACTGTGTTGTTAAGTGAAGACGAAGGGGAGCTGCAAGGTTTGGTGGAAGAGCTTGGAAGAGTGTGTAAGAAACGGAAAGTAAAGGTGAATGTAGGGAAGAGTAAAGTTATGGTCTTTGAAAGAGGTGAAGTCAGTGAATGTACAGTCAGGTTAGACGATAAGGAAATGGAAAATGTGAGTACGTTTAAGTACTAGCGTAGTGTGATGAGGAAGGATGGAAGTTTGGAGGGTGAAGTGCTTGAAAGGGTACAACAAGGAAGAAAGGTTGCTGGTTCGTTGAAGGCAGTGATAAGAAACAGGGAAATGAGCATGGAAGTGAATAAGTTACATGACAGCATTGTGATACCAACCCTGACTTATGAATGTGAAGCTTGGACGTTGTTGGAGGAACACAAGTCAAGAGTGAGTGCGGTGAAAGTGAGTTATTTGGCAGAAGCATGTGGAGTCACATGGAAAGAGAGACTGACAAATGAGGATGTGAAGGAGCGTTGTGGTGTGGATGTGGATGTGATAGGAAACATTAGGAGGAACACATTAAGGTGGTTTGGCCATGTGGAGAGGATGGAGAGTGAGGGACTGACAAGGAGAGTGTATGTGAGTGAGGTGGAGGGGGAGGGAGGGAGGGGAAGGCCAAGGATGAGATGGAGCGATGGAGTGGAGAGGTATATGAGAGAGGGGGGTGTGAATTGGGAGCGGGGCAGTGAAATGGCGGGGGACAGGGTGACGTGAAAGCGATTTGTTTGAGGCCACCCCGTATAAGGGATTAAGGCGTCTGGCAATAGATATAGATAGATAGATAGAAATACATGAAATAGTCGTCTGCAAGCAATAAGAAAGCCCTAAATTATGCATGCTATAGTAGTAATGTTGTAGTTAAGGAATACAGTAATTAGACAAGGCTAAAATAAAATCTCTTTTATTTTGAATTTGCAGCAGTGAACATACAAGAAGGTCCTGGATTACGAAGAATATACTATTGTAAATGGACACACACACACACACACACACACACACACACACACACACACACACACACACACACACACACACACACACACACATGCAGGTTTGCAGGCAGGCATGCACACGTACACGAACACACACACACACACACACACACAAACACACAGACGCGAGCACGCCCTTTTTTTAAGGTGGGCTCATACGTCTAGCTACCTTAAAAAAAAAAAAAATATGTGTTCCCAAGATTTGATGAATACATCGTGAGAACGTCGAACCATATACTACAAAAACTATTGGAAGTACTGTAGTCTGTCAGCGATGGGTCAGTTAGGAAGATGAAATAGGAGAAGCTCGAGGCAGAAGACGAAGAGGCCTGCGACCTCGCCCCCAGCCAGCACTGCCAGTGTTCCCTGCGAGAGAGAAATCGCTCTTAAATATAAGTACAGTATTTACATTCTTACGAAATTCACTTTATCATCCGTAGTTATACAGTTAAGGACATGGTGCCAGTCGACTACTGCTCATTGTTTTTTTGTGGAACTTGGGAACTGAACATGACTCTCCTTTTTTAGGAGCCTTCAGACATATGAAATGTCATTTCTCTAGTTCTTGTATACCGATCAGTGAAAAGGTGCACTCACAGTCAAGTTTTTGCCTGAACCCATATCCAACTATAATAACAAATACTCGGACAGTCAACAGGCAACGAACTATGCCGTTTGGAACTTAGATGTTTCGTGTACATGCCTTATCGTATACGCGTAGCTAGTTGTATGATGTAGCTGTAGGAATGCATAGTATATCTGTTAGGAATTATGTTGTGGCCAGATCAATTTACAACCACAGCAAATCAAGACCGGCTGTGAGCCCCACTTTTGGGCAGTAGCAGACAGAAATTCATACGAGACACACATCTGTGTCATCCAGCTCAGTAAATCAAGAAACCACGTACTGAATGCGATTCATGTTTCAGCACCTGCACCTGCTCCATCTATCAAATCCTGTTAAAAAATGGTGGCAGTGGAGAAAGCAATCAATGTTCTCCCAGCAGTCAGACAAATTTCTTATATCCGTACATACTCTGCTACTTCGGCAACCCCGCCATCAATGTCATGCCCTGCAGTGTGTGTGTCTCGTAGGACTCCCCCTCAGGGTTTGCCATCACATATCTTGAGATTACGTGGCCTGTGGAGTTTCATTTGAAATGGTACAAACTATTATTCATCATTTTCCGGAGGCACTTCAGTAATTAATCACTGTGCCCTTCCCAGTCAGCGTCAGCCATTCAGCTCCACTGTCACTCCAGTGACATGTGAGGTGACGTTGCTGTGACGTCACCCCAGCGCGACCCAGCCCTGGTGAGCAATATGACACCATTTTCTCTTCACACCGAGGACCAGTGATTAATCACAGCTAGACGCGTGTGCTTATGTCTGTTGCCACCCTGAGTCAGTGCACCTTCACTCCGAAGACAGTCTTAACTCGCACCCTGGCATGTGTTGTTTACCCTGAGCAAGGCCATCAACGTGTGTACAGCTGTGTGTGCGCGTGCCTGAGTAAATGAACTCCTGTGGATGTATCGTGTACACACTGACTCGCCCCTATTTTCCCTGCTCTACACTCTCTGAGATCTTATAATAGGAATGTTGTACCATCTTCTGTAAAATATTGCAGGTGAGTGAAATTATTCAGTTCAGATCTTACTAGGAGCTGCTACCCACCACCAGACCATTATATCTCCGAACTACCACAAGTTCTTATTGTGCATTTCTTGTGATGTGTAGACATTATTAATTTTATTTTTATTAATGCGAGGAAGAGAAGAACCAATGGCTAGGAGCCCGCAAAGTGTATCACCTTACTTAAAACATCCTTCACAGCTTAACATTAGTACTTGCAATTATTTTCGTTGTCTTCTCGTCCATATTTCCTGCATATATGTCACCGTTGTTAACCGATATTCTACAAAATATGATCTGCATATATGTCCCCATTGTTAATTGTTATTGTACATAATAGTTTATTCTATAAGAAAAATTTCCCTTCTCTTGTAGTTACCCTCTTTCATATTTTCATTGTGCCTATTTTTCCATCTCAATCATCCTTGACATTCCCTTACCTAAAGAAGTTTACCTTCACTAAAACTGATGACCCAACTTCATCCAGTGATGGAAACGCGCCTGGTTCCACTAGGGTCTAGAACTTTCATGACAGTCTTACTCATTTGAGAAACCGAAAATCTTATGCTAAACTTGGTAGTGTTTCATCATCTAAGTCACCAACTATTAGAGCGACAGTCCAGATCCTTGAGCTCCAACGAACGAGATACCAACTGTGACCCCATCTGGTATTTAGAAGTAGTCCTGAAAATACTGAAACTGGCCGTCAGCCGGAATTTACTTGGTGGCTTACCTATCAAGCAACACGAATTGGTGGTTATGTTTTGTATCCAGATACAACAAACATGTTACCCGATGAAACCAATGTACAACACATGCCTGGACTCCCCTGATTATAAAATGAGTAATGACAGACATGTTGGGGGGTGGGTACCTCCCAACAGACACACGGAACAAAGGGGGTTGATTGGATCTAGAATTAGCATAAGGGATACCAGGTAATATTTTTGTTATAATAGTACTGCATACCCTAGAGCACTGTGATAATAATGACAGAAATTTCAGGGGATGAATACCTCCTGACAGACACACTCAAGGGGAGCGGGGGACCTTGATTGGATCTAGATGCAACATCGGAGTTCGTGACAGCAGACATATGCAACAAGAATAGGTCCATCCTCCGTAGTTAGTGAGGTAATTAAATTCTATAGTACAAAAATTGACAAGTTTATCCTCTGCATGAAGACCGCAGTATAGTGTCCAAAAAATATATTCGGTGGTTCAGGAAGGGTTGGGGAAGTCTTTTTCAGAGTATGAACTAATGTTGGACTAGGGTTTTCTTTTATTTAGACATAGACACAATAAAACTACATGGACATACAGCAATCCCTAGTATTTGATCATTGAGCTTGAATAATTGGTGCACAGCAGCAAATGCTGTTCTAGCATCTGACTCAGATAGGGATGAGCTGTAGATGAGATTTCCCACACGCCTATTAAGTAATATCACACATATCCCATGTGAATAGGTATCTTTAAGTTTATAAATCAGTGAATAAACTGTGTACCGATCGATGTCTTCTTGAGAACCACCCTTGTTAAGAAACTTTATAACTCAAACAGAGATGCTGCTAGAGCTGTTTCATTTTTGTCAGTCACTTCATATTGCACATCGTCACTTATAATCTCGAAAGCTTAAGCATGGATTTGTCTGATCGAAATGTAATCTTTTGTCGGCAATATTTATGAAGCCTTAAAATATTGACGACAACAAGACTTATGGTATTTGCTCTATATAAGGTCACCTCCACTCATGAGTATCGATATTAGACGTTGGCCTTGTCTTCTTTAAGCAGCTTCCAAAACTAATCTGCAGCCATCCTCTGTATTACACATAGACGGTAACTCGATCGATTTAATCCACTGCTTATGTTTGCCACGAAAGATGCAGTCATTTAAAAATATCCCTATTTCATCTGTAACAGAGAGGGAGCTTCTTGTTCTAGTCTATGGGGTTCATGACTGTGAATTAGGTGTTGATCGTTTTACGGCGGAATACTTTCGTAGGCAAGGTAAGTAATAAACATCCGAGTCAGTTAACTGTTCCCTGTAACGATTTCAACCGTAAATTCGTGGAAAATGAAAAAGCGAAGTTTTCTGCGTAGGTTTGCAGCTTTCTTAACTGATTTCCACGTATTTACTTGAACATTTCGTATTTTACTGGGGATTTCTTCAGTTAAACTGCATTTTATACACGCCTTCTTGAGTCCTGTCACATCTGGTTCACAAGTAGACTCCATATTCTGCAAAGACTTAATAATGATGCAACTACAATCGAAATCGTGCCCAGGCCGAAACATTCCTAGTACATTATTATTCATGCGCATTTCACGTAACACACACACACACACACACACACACACACACACACACACACACACAACACTATGTACAACACAACACATGCTCAACACGCATACAACACATTTACAACACACAACACATGCACAACACCCAACACACAAAAACATCAACAACACCTACCACATACGATAAAAAACATATACAGCACATTCACGTGACAATGCACAACAGACACATGCACAATATGCCATACAGGCACAGCACAACAACACATGCACTTTCTCAACACATGACAAAAGAGGGAACACAAACCAAAACCCAGCACAACACACCGAAAAATTTGATCATGCAAATAGCCTATACTAGTATCCCAAGACTTAGCGTTACTTTCAAAAGATAATGGATCGCTAATATTGTTTATGAAATCAACAAATGTTGTATTTCTAGACATCAAAGTATAACTGTATATTAAAAGGATAAGAGCTACACAGGAGTATATTTCGAAATTGACCGTGACTTTGGTGAAAATCATGGGTTATTTTAAATGGAAGCAGTAAATTATAGCCTACACGTTATAGGAAATCACCAGATCCTGTTGTTCATAGAAGTCTTCCAATTCACCTGATCTCACTCTATCTTACATCTTATAACACCACAACAGCTCTATGATAACTGGTGAGAAATATATATCCAAGTACTGTACAAGAAATATAATTTAATGTGAAGCTTCCTTTCACGGGTAGGCTAACTATAGTGCTTACAGAAATCACTTACCACTTTCAGCTCAGTAGATAGCCAACCATAGTAAGATTGGATTGTCAGTTTAACTGGTAACAAGAAAACATAATTAATGTTGGACATATAACCATGGCTTTATTAATAGTTAAGCAGTGAGAATGATACAGTTCTGTCATCTAAACCAAAGAAGGCAAACCTTCTTCGGCCAGGATTTACCGATTATAGAGTAGTTTTTGTGAGCTGTACTATGACTATATATCTCAATTGTGTATTACAGTACCCTCTGTATAAATAAACGTATTTTACACATCGACACAGTGCAGTCCCCCAAGAAGTGACGGGAGGGTATCCAGAAGTTTTCGCTCAAATGATAATACATATATAGGCTACTAGGTATATTTCTCCTTGCATCATCTTCAGATAAAAATTGTGAAATTGTATTAGAAAACAGCAAATAAAGACTAAAATGCATGTTCATTTCAAATTTGAAAGAGTTTATTAGTTGCAACATTAAGAAATCATCAATCGGAACTACTTGAAATTTTATAACTATCTCTCAGAAGCAATCAGGATTAATTTGGGGAGTTTAAATCTATCATGGTCAAAAACAATAATTCATGAATAGCCTAACACTGAAATGATGAATAAATAAATGTTGTTAAAGCATCAATAAATGTATTTCCGTTTCTGCTGTCCCCATGGACGGCGGGAGGCGAAAAAACAAGGTACGGTAAGTAAGTAGGCTATTCACGATGAATCATCCACAAGCACGGAGACATCTATTGCCAAGAGACAAACATTTATTGCACTAATATGGCCAGTATTCCAGTAAGAGAAATCTCTCGAAGATTTAACAAGAACAAGAGAGCAATACATAGGAGGACAAAGGATCATGAAGACATACAGAATCTCAAAAATTTGCCGAGAAGCAGAGCTCCTCGTTACACCACTATACCTCATACCAATTAATCTGGCCAGGCATGTATGGCAACACTGTTCGTGCCGAGATTCTGATTGGCTGGAGGTGTTTGTTCGATTTCGTTGTTGTTAAAACTGATACTCATTTTATTATCAGATGTGATACTGAGTTTGTCGATAATACAATCGTCAAAAGCAATAAGAAATCCGTTATATACTTATCAACAATTAAATTTTCGTAGGAAGAAAGAGATATGAGTTAACAAAGTATTTTAACAATCCAAGTCAAGGTCATCATTCGACCAATTCCTTTAAATCTCTGACACTCCATAATATAACAGAAAATTAAGAAACCTGCTGATTGTTTAATCATAAATTACTAAGTAATACCGTTACACATATGAATAAAATGATTACACAGTTGAACAAGTTTTCTAATGGCTTAACAAAACTGGATGATAAGATGCATATTGCCACAGAAACATTATATATACTCACGGTATCTGTCTCTCCAATCAGTACTGCAAGTTGAGGATTTAGTTCACCTTTCGGTAGATGCTGTCAGTGTCTACGATATTCTAGACCTTATTCTGAAGTCCGATCTTCACATTGTCTTGGAATGGGCTCAAATTAACTTTACTCTTGGTCCTGTATTCCCTTTGTGTAGCCTAGAATTGTGCTATCCTGTATCGGAAACTACATTCCCTTCCTCGACTACCTTGGTTCATATCCCACTTCGCTCCTCAGTCACCTTTGGTCTGTTTAAACTAGCTCTCTCTCCTGATCTGCAACGGTTCCTTATAGACTGCATCTGTGTGATCAGAGTTTTTCCTTCTCTCTCACGACGATGTGTCCCTGGCCTATATCGCGTTGACCTCTTACGTTTGTGTTCGTCAACTGCAGTTCCTTTGTCATTGTCCCACGTTCCTCGTTTGTGTCTTCCCTATCGCGGTTGCTCACTAAGAAAATCCTGTAATCCGTAATCTTTCAGTAAAGACTATTTCTTCCACGTGTTCCTTCACATCTGTTCCAAATATTTCCATACTCGATTGGATCATGTGCACTACTTTCAATTTCGTGATCCGTTTTTGTTGGTGTTACCTGCCCAAACGTCCCTGTCAGTTCACTCGGAAGCGTCTGGTCTTTACATTGCTCCAGATTATTACTCCATCAAGTCAAAGTCTCTTTCTACTTACTAAACACGCCAACATTATGCAATTAATTTTCAGTATTTTGAAATATTTGTGCCTGTTTTATCTCTTTCACCTTCTCCACTGACGATATATATATTAGTTCTTCTCAGTTGGATATAATTGATTACCTATCTCCGACTTAAAGAATGTTCAGGAGCCTCAGTCTCTTCATCACTTTTTCTTGAGCCCTCATACGTGTACCCTATTATTGTGTTTACCTTTGTAAGATTCTTGATCATAACGGTTCTTATCACTTCCATCAACGAAGTTGGAGAAGGTTATGTATTGACCTATGTTTGTTTGTTTTTCTCTCCACTCGATATCTCCAAATGTTCTCAATGAATTTCAATGGAATTTTGTGGAAAGGTGGGCCATGGGCCAAGGAAGAATTTATCAAATTTTTGGGGGGATCTGGCTCCGGATCCGGATCGCATCGCACAATGGCTTCAAACGTTCTTAATGAATTTCAGTATATTCTTGTGGAAGAGTGGGCTATGGGTCAAAGAACAATTGATCAAATTTGGGGGCAGATCCGGATCCTATGTATTTCACACAATATATTCGTGTATCCGGATCCTATGATTTCCACACAATATATTCGCGAATCCGGATCCGGATACTGTTTAGTGGCAATAGCACTGGTGAATGTATGCACTCTCTGATGCTTTCTAGTCTACTGCTGTGTCAGACATATGGAAAAAAAAAAAAACATTCCATGAAACTGGGACTGCTAAACCTGGAAATGATGTGAGAAATACGCAGCCTGATCCCGGACTTGAGATGGTTTACAGTGGGAACATTACAGCACTTGTCCCACTACACCCCACGGCCCAGCCACCTCCGTCAGCGGCAAGACCACACTCAACCGCACCTCTGCCGCCTCCATCTCTACCTGTGGACACACATACACTCTCTCTCTCTCTCTCTCTCTCTCTCTCTCTCTCTCTCTCTCATATATATATATATATATGTGTGTGTGTGTGTGTGTGGTTGTGAAACTACTTGAATTGTTCCTTTCTGTGGACATTCTCCTGCAGGTAATTAAATGGTCCATTGAACATTACTGGGAAGTCGAGAACGTTTTGTTAACTTTCTCTGAAAAGCTGGAAAAGACTGATGGCATTCTGAACATTGTGCCTTGCTGTCAATTTACTACGAGGCCATAGATCTTTCTGAAGACATTTAGGATCGTAAATATTATTGTAGTTTTATTTCTGATCCCTATAATACATCAGTAATTTTATCAGCCTTACTATCATCTAATATTTACCCTTGCATACTCACTAATGTTCATCACATAACTGATAGGTGTGTCCTCATATTCCATCATATTGTTGGAAGATTTTATTACGTTCTTTTTCTATATATTCATGCATTACATTCCACTTGTTCTCTGTTGAATTCCACATAGATTCCTATCATTATCTTATTCATTACCTTTAACCGCTAACTTAGGTAATTTTTGGTTGTTGACTTAGTTATTCTTAGTTATTCTCTCCAACGAGGAAAGTGTTTCCACCCCTATTTGTTTGTTTGTCTATTCGCAGTATTACTCAAAAATTATAAAAGAGAGATTTGAACCATATTTGGTGAGTAGATAATGCATTTTCCAGGGAACAAACAATTAACTTTTGAGGCTGATCCGGATCGCATTACAGGTTCTGGATCCGGAGAACAAGTTTGCGAAACCATAATTAGTGATGAGGAAACCTAATCCAATATGAATAATGGTTTGGAAATTACGTTGCCCTTGGAGAGATGCACTCTACTGCGTGCGCCTCTGGTTATATCATATTTTTATCCACTTATATTATCAATTTTATTTTAGTAATTTTTCCATATTTTAATAAGCACTTTTTTCCATCTCATGTCGGTAGACATTTCGTCTACCCAGGGGAGAATTGTAATATATATGTCTTAATGTATAGCTAGGTCAATGATGTAGTGGTATGAATAGTGTAACCGTTAGGAATCCATATCATAATATTTGCAAGCACAGCAAAACGTGACGTGCTCTAAGTTATTCTAAATTGTTGCTCCTCACTCATGCAATAGCAAACAGAACTTCATTCGAGACAAACACCTGTATCACCCAACTCAGTAAATAAAGAAACCACGTTCAGCACCTGTACCTGCTTTGTCCATTGACTACGGTGCACGTAGCTGGATATGGGTAGACACGAACTTTTCACAGTGACTGTATAGCCGATCAAAAATGTATTGATACACAGTCTATAGGAAACAATCTGTTACCACATCGGATGAATATTGCAGAAGTGCCTGGTACTCTTAATCCTTCTTTTATGATAGTACATTACATTGCCCTCTAGTGACATATCCTAAACTAGAAAGCGCTCAAAGAGCGCACACCTCCGCCATAGCCAGAGCCATTAAAAGGATTCGGATCCGGATCCGTGATCATAGGATCAGGATCAGGATCCGCTCCTAAATTTTATCGATTATTTCTTGGTCCATGTCCCACCTTTCCACAAAATTTCATTGAATTTTCATTAGAAAACTTCTGGGGATATTATAATGGATACTCCGGATCCGGATCTGGATCCGCCCTCATATTCAATTATTTCTTCCTTGGCTCATGGCCTACCCTCCTACAAAATTTCATCAAAATCAGTTTATAATTTTTTTAGTAATCCTGGATCCAGATCCGTGGATATATGATCCTGATCCGGATCCACCCAAAATTTAACCAGTTCTTTTTTGGTCCATGGTTCACCTTTCCTCAGAATATCATTGAAATTCAGAGATCTTTTGGACATTACTCGGGAGCCGGGACTGGATTCCCCCCCAAATTTAATCATTTCTTCCTCGGCCCATGACTCACCCTTCCACAAAATTTTATCAAAATCCATTCATAACTTTTTTGCTAACGGAAAGACAGACGAACAGACAGATAAACAGACAGACAGACAAAAAAAAAAAAAAAGCAAAAGCCGGCCAAAACGTAACCTCCTTGGCGGAGGTAAATATCTATACTATGTTACAGTGACAAGAAAACATATTAATCATCCTTAGACGTCATAGGTTGTAAGGATCATGTTGGATATCGTACGACCCCTCCCGCGCAATCCCATATTTACACCAGCACTCGGAAAGTGAGAGCTGGTGTCATGTTTTCATTGGCATGTGTGTATCAGTTTTTTCTGTGTGTTGAGCAAAATCACTCGAAAAGTTTCCTATGATATAAATCTTCCTTGTGGGAGGGATGAGGGTCAACCGAGAGGGTGACTTACTGTCTTTGAAAATAGGTCAAAGGTCAGTGTTACCTGATTAGGTCAAAGTTTGAATGAGCAAGGCCAACCTAAACAGTTTTAGTCTAATTTAGACCGAACTTGTTTTAGGGGTTATAGGCAAGACAAGAATAATGAGATTAGTTATTGGAGACAATTAGTCAAAGATCAAGGTCACAGGACAAGATCAAAGTTTGAACTGTGCCTGTGTGTGTAAGGAAAATAACTCAAACTTTTTTACTTGTTTGAACCAAGCTTTGTGGAAAGATTGATGATGTCATGGGGTTGGACTATCATTTTTCAAAACAATTGGTCAAAGGTCAATGTACATGGCAATGGCAACATAAATAGTTGCTACCCTTTTTAGATCAAACTTTGAAGAACGGTTCAGGGTAATGCAAGGATAAAGAGATTCGATTTTAAGAACAATCAGACAAAGATCAAGGTCAGAGAGAAAGGTTACAAGACAAAGTCAACTCCTGCAGTTTGATTTGATCTGGGCCAAACTTAGTGGAAATGTTAAGGATCAACTATAAGAGAAATAATTTTGCTTTAAGAGCAATCAGTCAAAGTTCATTAAGCTTTACACCTACTCCCTCAGATATTTCAGTCTAAAGGTCAATCTCTCAACACAGGTCTCCATCATGAATTATACAAACATGAGCAACCCAAAGGGTGATAACTCAACTATTAAAATGCCCAACAGCAAAAACAAAATAGTACACACTACAAATATACATATCAAAGGTATAATCCTACATATCACAATATAATCGAATACCAAGTACATATACCTTTGAGAACTAGAGAATGACCTATTCCCTTAATTAGGTTTAATGACAATCCTCTAAATGACCTCTAAATTTTTGCTTACAAATTTAAGTACCCTCACATTAATAGATCATCCCAACGCTGCCACCACTTGTAAGAGTACTCTTTACAATCCATACTTTAGCATGGTCAAAATGGGGCAAAAGCAAGTCACTGGTGATGACCACTGCGTGCTGGAACAGTCAGAAACTCAGATTGATGGAGACTCTCTCTCACTGGCGTCCTCTCTTCGTTTGCGTTTGTTTTTTTCGAGTGGCCAGGTTAAGAGGGGTAGCATGCCAAAGTGAAGGGATCAGTCTCCAAATCGGCCGACCCAATCCCGACCTTCATGATTTCCCAAAATTCTCCTGAGTTACACCTTAAGAAGCTACTAAGTCAACTCCATACCACCAGTTCTCAAGGGTTATACAAACGATAAAGTTCGAGTGAGGGGGAATGTGTATTAACAAGATAAAAAAAAAAAAAAAATCTTCCAATCTAATAGCCTTACAGAATAACCCTCAATCAGTAGACATGTTATTCAACAAACATATGGCCCTAACATCAAATTCCACAAAACTTAGCTCCCTTGTCCCAGATTCAGTCCAATGTGGCTTTCCATAATCCACCCTCTGAGCTCATAGTTCACTGGTCCGGTCCTCTGATATTCTTGATCTTGACTTCCACACTGGGACATTGACTTCTACACTTGGACTCACTAGAAATTATTATGTACAGTGAATAACTATTTTCCCTAATGCAAATAACCCCTTCAGATGATCGAGAAAGTCTCATAATAAAGAAATATGAGTTACAACACTCGACATATCAATCACAAACAGAATAACACATAGCACTGCAGACGCATGGGTCTGCTCAAAATTGTACATACTGTAGGAATAACACAGAAGAATAGTACCATAACAAATAAGCATGAATAACTCTACCCTAACCATGAAAGACATCATTGCATCGATATAATTGTGCCTCACAAAGTAACTATGCGAACATTAACTCAAACTAACACAGCCCTAATAAGTGTTGAATTGCAAAGTCATCCCAACCCATTATAATAATTCACAGTTCCAGGACACCTGATTTTTGGCCCACAAAAATTACACATTTATCTGCGGCCCAGACAGAACTTTGTAGCTAGCATTCTCGTATTCCAGTTACACATTAAATTATAATAAAAAGTACAGTACACAAATCTGGGAAATACCTCACTCTCCAGCTCACAGAATACAAGGGAGGTGAATGGGAACTCAGGACTCGCTCGTCAAATAAGCCAATGGCATCACCCTTGCATGATCAAACGCGACACTTCCTGGGGAACGACAACACTTGATACTAACCCGTGTCTATTTATCTATTTTCGTCACTATATCACTTGTGGGATATCACTTATTCGCGCTTCAACATATCAAACATCAATATTATCAAATTGCTTAAAGAATTCCCTGGACGGGGAGGAGGAGGGGGAGGGAGGAACAACACCACCAACCACCCGGCACGTCTGACAGTTGGTGAGTGAGAGACGCCACTGCTCATGGTACGCCAATATTGCATGATGGAAAGAGAGGGGGAGGATGGCTAACACAATTTAAAATTTTCATTACTGTAGACTCGTGATAGACTTAACCCGTCACGTCCCGACCACTTTCGCACCTATGACACCCCCCAGTCCCGACAACTTTTGGAAAAAAAATTTTTGGGCTAAAACTTCCGCTTATGTTGAGAAACAAAGGAAAATCACAAAGAAAGTGCTTACCGTGGTCTGCAACCAGTCAGAACAGGTGACGTCCCCCGCGCCAGGTATCGTATTCTATCATAGAGATGTGAGGCGCTCACGTTTTCTATGGTAGGTAATTTTGGGAGAAACAACAAACAACACCTCTACATTTATTGAATTTGAACTAATAAACAATAAGAATAACAATATAATGAATTTCAATGACATACATATGAAAAATAAGCATTGTACCTTCGTGCGAGCATAGCGAGTTTGGTCCGATGGGTAAAACGCTATGTGCTAAGTTTCTTGTTTCAGTCAACATATCATTTTATCTACTTGTATACTACTGGTTCAGTGCCATTTTACCATTTTGTACTGTATGTAAATGTTTTCAGCTGCTTTCATTCATTACAATGACATGTAGCATTAGTATAGCGCACATATGCATACTCAGCGCACTCGTTACGACTCGTATTTCAACATACAACATCGTTTTATCACTGTCATAATATTTTCTTTTTTACATTGAACTTTTCCTCCACCACTATAAACGTTTTCAATTATTTATATTCATTACGAGGGCATTTAGCGAAATGCTAGCGCATAATCTCGTAGCAACCACACTCTCTAACACTCGTGTTTCCACTTTTACTTTATTTCTTCAATCACAATATACTTTACCACTTACATTACACCCATTTACACCCTATTCTGCAGTATACATACTTACTGACATTATTTATTCTAGTGAGCGTCAGAATATCGCATGAAAATACCCTCGCAATGAATGTTTCGACCAACATAATACTCATACACTTACATACTATTATTCCACTTATATTACACCCGTGTTCACTTGCAGACTCCTATTTACATATTTACGGGCCTTATTTATTCCACTGTGCGTCTGAATATCGCATCAAAATACCCTCGCAAGGTATGTTTCAACCAACATAATACTCATACACTTACATACTAATATTCCACTTATATTACACCCGTGTTCACTTGTAGACTCCTATTTACATATTTACGGGCCTTATTTATTCCACTGAGCGTCTGAATATCGCATCAAAATACCCTCGCAAGGTATGTTTCCACTAAGATAATGTTCATACACTTACATAATAATTTTCCACTTATATTACACCCGTTTTCACTTCCATACTACTATTTACAGATCTACGGGCCTTATAATTACACTGAGCGTCTGTTTGTCGCATTTATTTCAGAGTATCAGCGTCCTATCGCATTCACACCTTATCAGAAGTGCAGGAGCATGTGAAACTCACTGAAACATGGGTGAATACACAGATCCACGTCACACTACGCACTCATAGCGGGTGTCCTTTCTCTGAGTGGTGGGTCTCACGCGGGAATTGCTACACACGTGACACCTGCGCTGGGGCCTAGGTCTATTTGCTTGGGGAGGTATGGGAGTGGGGAAATGGCGGGCGGATAATCTCAGGGGAGGGTGGGCACCTGGGGCTGTGCGGGTGCGGTGTTGGGGCCTTTCAACCGCGTATCTTGCAACAATCTCTCGTGTCAGCTCCCTCACAAACCCTTCATAGGTTTCCTGAACTCCTGTCCTCATGGCGTGAAGGTGGTGGCAATTCAGGGCAGTAATATCAAGCAGGTGAAAGAATAGTTTTTTGTACCACTTCATCGTGGTCCTGGCACACTCGACAGTGGATATCATGGAGTCTGACTGGTCCACCAGGCGCATGTTGATATTATAATCAAGCACACACTCAGGTTTCCATACATGGCGCCTGTTCTCGCTCCGATAATCTACCGACTCTGTACGGTGCATCAAGGGGCGGGGAACCGTGGACAAGAGGTGGACTTCTCTATTGTGGTTCCACTCAGTTGCAAGGATATTGTTTGCCTGGAAGAAGACAACCTCATTCCTGTCAAGTTTCCGCCCCACCTTGACCATGTGACGCCGGTTCACCTTGACGGTCCCACATATCCCCGTGTCATGCCTGTGTAGATATTGAGCGAGAAGAGAGCTAGTGTACCAATTGTCAAGGTAAAGGAAGTGACCACGATGAAGATAGTCTTCTATCACTGTCTTTACCATTGCTCCCGACAGACCAATACTCCGATCTTCTATTATGTCTGTCTGTGCACCGTGTACAAGACTATGTCTTGCACATACCCAGTCCTGCAGTCACACATAACAAAGATCTTGAACCCAAAACGGTTCCTTTTGCTGGGTATGTACTGCTGAAATGAAATATTGCCTCTCCACAACACGAGACTCTCGTCTATGACGAAGTCTCTATAGGGATAAAATGAGGAACGGAATGTCTGCCTTAGGTGATCAAAAACCAATCTAATTCGCCTCATCTTATCTATGTCATTAGCATTTACAGGATCATCTGCATCATGGAAATGGAGGCGGCTTAGAATTTGCTGAAACCGATTACGGCTCATTACTTACCAAATATTGGTGTAAGCATAATAGGGTCTCTTGTCCAGTATGCAGGAATTCCGTTCTTTCGTACAATACCCATCAAAAGTACCAAGGCCAAAAACAAAAACATTTCTGCAAGGGAGACTGGGTAATCATAAAGGATTGAATGCCTGCTCCTTGTGCCCTGTCTTTCACTCTCACGCTGCTGGCTGTTAGCGAACTGGTTTGTTTGATCCACTATTTCCTCCACAAAAGCCTCGCTGAAGAAAAGGTGGAAAAAATCCAGCCTGGTTGAATTAGGGTCAATACCGGGAGCAATGCAGCCAGCACGCCCCTGCTCAGTGAATGGGTGAATGAGGGGAGTAAAATCACTCCCATCCTCCCAATTCCAAGACACAAAATCCTCATCCCAATCGTGCCCATCCTCACCTTCATCAGGGTGGGGAGGAGATGATGGTGGGGGAGGTTGGGGAGGAGGAGTGCGTATGGCTTCCCAACTCGCACTCCTCTTCCCTATGCCTTTACCCCTCCCCTTTCCCTTACCCTTGCGGCCTTAGGGAACATCAGGGGGCTGTGGGGAGGAAGCCCGGGAATATTGGGGAGGATAAAACGTGCTTGGGAGTGGCTCCTCCTCACCTCCCTGCTCCATCACCACACCACGTGACTCACCACCCACCCTCACTGCCCCAAGTAATAATCCCCGCCGCCTCACACCACCACGTGACTCACTCCCGCCACTCTCACTTTCCACACTCCTCCCAACACTTTCCATTTCACTCCCCACTCCCTCAATGCCACTTCTGCCATCCCCAAACAAAACACTAGGCCCATACCTGTTAGAACGATGTGGTGTGCGCTCTGGGCCACGATGAGAAATAACCTCATGGCTGTACCACATGGCAGCATGTCCCACGACTATGTCCTCGTCCTCGTCCTCGGAATCAGGCTCCATGTCATGTAGGGGCTGGCTAGAGGATCTTGCAATTTGTTTTTCTGCAGCCTGACCCTCTCCTGCAGCACGATAAGTCACATAGTGCCGCTTCCTGGGGGACGGGACTTCCTCATCACTGCTGCTGCTTTCCACATCCTCTGGTTGGACATAATCTTTGTCCATCTCCTTGTCATTGAGTGGTGAATCACTATCGCCAGTAAAGACATCCAGGGCGGCTTGAATTTCCTCCTCCGAGAGACCTCTCTGTGCCATGTCTGAGTGGGACCATTGCTAACAGGTGAGTGACCGAGCCGCAAGTGAGCGCGGGTCGCACGGGGTCGCCGAGTGTCCCCGCCTGGTGGTAGGTAGGGGAAGGTCGTGCGATGCTACGTAGGAAAAATCAAGCACGAATTTTGAAAATTGTGGAAATTATGCAACTTGCAGTTGCAAAACGTACCAGTACGTCGACAGGACTGGCAAATGCAAAATGTTGCAACATATCCATACGTTGACAGGACGTCTCAGGTTAAGGTGATGCCCTTCCCCTTACAATTGATTACCCGGAAAAAAATGACGTTCCCTAGATACAATAATTACTCTCCAACAACCTCTCTCAACGGTCTTGCATTGAAAAAGCACTGAATATCATCGTGCCTCACACCACTTTGTGCATGTGTAAATTATGCTAGATTACGTGACCAAAGGCACAAACTCCTACCCACTCGAGATTTTAATATTATAAAGAGACTTAATACTAATAAATTACAGCAGAAAAAAAAAGGACTTAGGCAACTAGGTAACTTAATCTACATCCTGATCACGTTCACATGGAAACAGCCATACCCCAACCACACTCACACTAAACCGAAATTTTGGTCATAAAAATGAACAAGATACAACTCATTATCACTTCCGGGCACTACAGTGTGATAAACTAGGATGTAAGTTTGGAGTGTCATGTGCTTGAAAGGGTACAGCAGATTGCTTGTTCACTGAAATCAGTGTTAAGGAAGCGGGAAGTGTATACGGATTTAATATAGTTGCCGCTGAAATCAGTGATAAGGAAGCAGGAAGTGAGCACGGATTTAATATAGTCACTGCATTACAGTGCTGTGAACCCCACTCTAACGTATGGAAGCGAAATTTGGTCTTGTTGGAAGGACACGAATCAACAGTAAGTGCAGTGGAAATGAGTTATTTGAGAGAAGCATGTGGAGCATTATGTAGAAACAGACTTACAAATGAGAAAAGGAGAGAAC
>NC_136971.1:26514747-26714747 GCF_032717465.1 Coenobita brevimanus
TATATATATATATATATATATATATATATATATATATTAGTGGCGTGTGAAGCGCATTGTAACCTACTGATGCGCAAAAAATGTTTATTTAGTGTATTTCATGATTTGGATTTCTCATATATTTTTCCTAATGTATGAACTAAAAGCAGTCGGGGGTTTCTTGTGTTATGGACGTGGAAGTAAATACAGGTATCTTTATCTACATCTACCCATTTATATCTATGATATTGAAATATATCTATATGTAAATAAAGATAGATATAGGTAGATCGATAGATAAATATCCAGGGATAGCATCCCACACCTACCTGGCCCTGGGTGGCAGATAGGGGAACGCTTCATGGATATATGGTAAATAAACTCTCTCGTATCCGGCATAAAGCTACCAAGGGGTTGCCGGTAGTTGACAATTGACATACTGACTGTCAGTGATGTAATACCCTCCCCAACCCTCAAAGTGGGGTCAAACCCCTTTTAAAAAGCTATTCCTGTACTATATAACTCTTCAAAGATGGCAAAATAGCTCAAAATACTGGAATTATCATAAAAAAATGCCATTAAGCAGTACAGGGGAGTCTCAATGTTACAAGTAGTTACAGAGTACATAACCTATAGGAAAAGGGGTTTGGGGGTTTGATTACCACCACCTTATACCTATTATGTTATATAAAGTAATGTTAAACGAGAGTAATGGCCATCGTCTTAAACTGTGGGAAGGCGTTCAACTTGCCCTATCTGCATCTTTTGGTAGTCTTAAAGCACGAAAGGGAGAGCATTTCCCGGTGAATGGGAGAAGATACCACAACGCAGTGCTGGAATCTGCGGGGAGTCTCATAGCACCCCTTCGCATGTCCCTTCGTCATATTATATCAGCCTAGTGCAGTAAAACTATGTAGAATTTGAAGGACCCTATGGTGTGTGTGATGGGAATGTTAATTTAATGATAAGAACATCGTGTAAAGAAAAAAATAAGCGTTTAATATTTTTATCGTTTTCAAAGACTTAACCACTTCTCTGGGGATGGTTAATTTATGATGATACGAACACAAAGATGAGATACTGTATCCACTTGCATTTTCTTTCTCAATATTTCTGCTAAGCTGTTTATCAGATATGGTGCATGATACTTTTATAATTAGTTTGATTAGTACGTGAAATAATTCCTACGGTAAAGAATGACCGAGTACTACCAAAACAGACGACTGGTGCACAGCTAGTTTGAATTACGAAGTCTCATGTTTTCATTCAGTGAGCTTTTGCAAGTCTGCACAATTTTGTTTTGGTTTGGCAATATATTTTTCTGGTGTATTTTGGCGTGATTTGAACAAATTTGGCTTTTGTTTTCAGCGTTCATGATTGGTTTTCAAATTAACCTCCCCACCCCGTATCTTGGGGGATGGGATTTCGGGGTTCTGGATGGGAAGAATGGCAAAAACAAGCATTTGGGGCAGAAATATAGTCAAAATCGGTATGACCAGCCAAGGCGTATTCGTAAGGTTATTGCTGACCGCATGAACTCCTTTGAAGCTATGTCTGACACCGAATTTTTCCTGTGGCACAGGTTCCCCCAAACCTGTATGCATACTCCTACACAAATGCCAGTCTTTAATAACTGAGGAGATAAGAATTGCAAACATTAATAGATTATATTGTGTGTGAATCAGAGAAACAATCATAGGTATTGTTTTTAAGATTTTGAATTTTATAGTTAATCAGTATTACCAACTCTTTGCCGCGCCTGCCCACACGAAGGGGTACGCTCTCCTGGTTTCAAGATTACCACTTACGTTGAAGGTGTGAGCTTCCACCTAGAGCGGGATGCTGGAAGGGTAACCTCTTCCCTCAGATTCAAGACTACGGGCGTAAAGTTAGTTGCATCTAAAACACACATACGGTAAGCCCTTCATTCTCACCTGGTATGTGTTTTACGTGTTTGTACTGTAGCCAGTTTATGCAGCCCTTTGTTAAACCTTAGGAATCATTCCGACTGGTCCATAGCGTCATTTCCATCTCATACTTTTCTTCTGTGTTTTCCTCCTGTCTTTTTCTTTCTTTCCTTCTATTAATTCTCTCCCACTTTCTTATTCATTGTGCAGTCGGGTCCTATAGTTACAGAAGAAAGCAATAGAAAGAAAGAAACTTGAATATAAGGGGATACTAAAACTTTTGTTCCTTTACCTGTGAGGAAACAGTGTTCGTGTAAGTCGACTCAGGCCATTTTGGCCTCTGCAGCTGAAGTCAATTGTTTATTCTCTCTCTCTCTCTCTGTCTCTCTCTCTCTCTCTCTCTCTCTCTCTCTCTCTCTCTCTCTCTCTCCAGCTATGTTAACGTAAGAGAATTATGGATCCCTGCGATATTACATGAAAAATTATGGTGAGGATGATGGTGTAGGGGAATCCTAGCATGTTGATCCCGTGAAAAAATACTTTTTTTTTTTTTTTCAATATCGAAAAATTTCCTGCTATGAGTTACTCTCGAAGACGGCCCAGAACATGGTGCCCCCTATAGATATATAGGGCTGCACTGAATATAGCTACTTAATAAGGTGGCACAAAAATCACATCTCACCAGAAACTGTGTGGTAAGAAGATGAGATTATTTGTCACATTCCCCCCACACATACATGAATTTTGCTGGCTCTACTTTTACGGGCATTCCTGCTGGATCATCGCCTACTAAAGGTCCAGCCACACTATCTCCTGTGTTTACAGACGGTGTGCCACCGAAGGTCAGTAGGCATTGTCTTGGCCAATCCGAGGCCGAGACATTAAAGAAACTGAAATTAATGAAAACAGACACGTAAAATGTAAGAAGTCTCACAGAGGACTCCAGACTTGAAACTTTAATGAATCAGAAAACATTACTTGGGATTTTATAGGTCTGAGTCAGATCCATAGGAAAGAAGAAAAATTATTACATCTAGAGAGCAACCACCTATTTCACTACAGAGGACGGCAGAATGAAAGACCTGGTGGTGTAGGACTTGCAGAAGTCTTTCGTAAAACATTGTTAGATTCTGAAGTGTGTCTGATAGAACAGCATGAACTGTAACTAGCATCCACTTCTCAAAGCACTGATGAAGAAACAGAAACATTTGTTCTATTGCGACCTCTTCCCAAGTTATGGGAGGAAAAGAGACCTGATATATTCGTGGGAGACATCAATGCTTACGTTGACAAATCGATTAATTTAGAAACGTATGGGAAAATTCGGAGTAGGACAGTGGAATGACAGAGGTGAAATGATGGAAAACTTTGCTTCAATATATAAGAAGAGAATAATGAAAACATTCTTCCACAAAAGACCATAGAAAGCAATGGACTTGAAATATCCCCTAATGCAGAAACAAAGAAAGAAATCGGCTTTATTACAGCTGATAAGAACAACACGAACACTGATGTCACAGTTATCAACAAAGTAAATATAGGAAGAGACCATAGAATGGTCGATTGCAAGCCAGATACTGCTTCAGAAGTGGAAAAAAGAAGCTGATTGAAAACGAATGGGTATGCACA
This sequence comes from Coenobita brevimanus, assembly GCF_032717465.1. NCBI lineage: Eukaryota > Metazoa > Arthropoda > Malacostraca > Decapoda > Coenobitidae > Coenobita > Coenobita brevimanus. The sequence goes on from NC_136971.1 coordinate 26,518,263, forward strand.
AGAAAAGTATGTGAAAACACAGCTGTGAGGCAGTTTTGAATAAACAGCAGATATCAGACTCTAAAATATACCTGGTGTGATACTGTTTAGTTGAACTGTAACCTAATAAAAGTGTTAAGGGAATCAGCAGAAGTAGTAGGAAAAGCTACTATATCCAAAGCCGGCAAGTACTTAAAAATGACCGTACTCATGAAAAGAAAAAATGAAAAAGAAAAAGAAAGAAAATGAAACAGTGCAGATTTAAACAGCTTGTCATCAAGAGAATGTTCAGGTGCTTAAGAATGCAAAAGTGGATATATGTGGATTGACTGAAACTAAGTGATGAAATGAGAATGTGAGAGAGTGGGAGTATGGACTGGGTATATGTGCGGGTGTATATGAGAATGAGAAGGCAAAGATAGGTGTGTGTATTGTTGTGTTCAAAAGATGGAAGGAGTATACAAAAAAGTATGGATCAGTTGGTTCAAAGACTGTGTGGGTGTGACTGAAAGTAGGAATACAAGCATGGGCAATTGTGTGTGTATATGCACCTACGGAAGATCATGCGAGAAGAGTGAAAGAAGATTTCTGGGCATATGCAGAAGCATGCATGGAAAAGTTTGAGAGGAGTGAGAGAGTGTTTCTGAAAGGAGATATAAATGTACAAGTAGGGAATGAGAATGTGGATGGAGTAGTTGGTGAGGATGGTAGTGTTCTAGTGGACATTTATGCGGGAAGGGGATTTGTGATAGCCATATACCCTTTTTTATACTCAAAATTACCCATAAGTATACATGGCCAGTGATCAGAAGGGTGGGTGATGAACTGGACGAACGGAAGGCAATGATTGATTACGTGTGCGTGCATGAGAGAATGAGAATGTATGTATTGGATGCGAGGGCATACAGAATTTGGGGGAACAGACTTATTGACCATCACTTGGTGGTGATGAAACTATGAAAGTCAAGGTACAAATGCGATGGATGAATAGAAGGAGAGAAAGGCAGGTGGAAGTAGTCCATGAAAAGAGAGTGGAAAGGTTGCAAGAAAATTAAACAAGGGAAGAACATAAGAGAGAAATGGAGGAGCAATTGAGTAAATATGATTTGGAACAGATGGGGGAGGTAGAAGGTGTATGCTAGATATTCACAGAAGAAATCTGCATAGCATGTGAGGTGGTGTGTGGGGTGAAGAGAATACGAAGGGGGGTGCAATGAACAGCATGGTGGAATGAAGATGTGAGGCAAGCTGTGACGCAAATGAAGAAAGCATGTAGTGAGTGGACGGGAAGAAGAGGCACGCATGAAGTTGAGAGATGGAACAGAGTTATATGTAGAGAGGAAGAGAGAGGTGAAAAGATTAGTAAGAAGGAGTATGAAGAGAGTGGATGAGGAATTTAGAAGGAATTTATGTTCAAAGTGGAGAGAATGCAATAATAGGTTCTGGAAGGAATTAAAGACAGTTCGACGTGGTGATAAAGAAAGTAATAAGGGAGTGAAAGAGAAAACCTGTAGATTGATAGTGGAGCAGGGAGAAAAAAAGCAAGCAGATGGAGAGAACACTTTAGGGAACTGCGAAACATAGAAAATGAAAGTAATGCGAGTATAAGTGGCTGGGGAATGGCTGGGAGGCGGGGGTCAAGAAGATAAGTCGATGGGGAATGGCTGGGAGGAGGAAGGTGAGAAGAGAGGAAAAGATCAGTGGGAGGGAAGTAGTGGAAGCAACGGAGAAAGTCAAAATGGGGAAAGCCCTAGGAATTGAGTGAGTGTGTCATGATGCTGAAGCATGGGGAATTTTTTTAAAAATAACAGAACAAAGGAAGGAGGAACAATTGAATAAAAAAAATTATCCATACACCAAATTAGTGGCGTCCTCCATTCACAAAACATCTGTAGCAGTTGGACTTGAACTGTAGGTTGAAGATTGGGGGGAAACAACTCCGGGGAAGAGAGTTCCAGAGGGATGCAGTTCTGGGAATAAAAAAAAAAAAAATCTGATAGGCAGAAGTTCTGCAATATGGCTGTGTGACATTCCAGTCATGAGCGCTACCAGATGCTCGTGTAGCACGAGGGAAGGCATGGAGAGGTGGCACAACTGATGCAACTTCGTCTGAGCATTTGCCATAAAAGTATCTGTAAAATAAATCAAGGGAGGCAACATTCCTTCTTACTTGTAGGGGAGGTGGTTAATTTATAATTGCAGGGTTATTAATAATTCCAACAGCTTTATTCTGAATTTTGTCTAGTTGTTTTTGTGCAACTTCTCGACATCTTTTCCACAAGGGAAGTTTCGAAACACTAGCCGCTCTCATTCAGGCTGCTCCAACATCCACTGCCCTGATTTGTATCTCTTTATAACACCATCCATACACAGATTAGAGAGCCATGGAGTCATTACACATTGACAGAGTTAGGGAAATAATAGAGAAATTAGCTGGAGAAAAACAGGGAGGTTTTAGGAAGGGAAGAGGTTGTGTATATCAGATATACATCGTTAGGTCTTTTGTGGAAAAGATTTTAGAAGTTGTATGTGGCCTTCATGGATATGGAGACAGCAAATAACAGAGTGGATAAATAATGAATGAGGAAAACTTTAAGAATATATGGAGAATATGGGAAGCTGCTGAATGCCGTGAAGAGCATGTATGAGGGCGTTAAGGCTGCAATGTGTGTGGATGGTGAACTGGGTGAATTCTTCTATCTGAAAGTTGGATAAAAAACAGGGATGTGTAATGACTCCATGGCTCTCTAATCTGTGTATGGATGGGATTATTAAAAATATACAAAGTAGGTCAGTGGAAGTCGGAGTGGCCCGAATGAGAGGGTAGTGTTTGGAAACTTTCTATTCTGTTGTTCTCTCCGAGATCAAGAGTATGCTTTCACCCCTGTTTGTTTGTTTGGTAGTTTGTTTGTCTGTTACCAGGATTACTCAAAAACTAAAAAGAGAGATTTGGACCAAATCTGGTGGGTAGATAACCCATGTCCCAGGGAACGATCGATTAACTTTTGGGACCAATCCGGATCGTATTACAGATTCTGGATTCGGAAGACTTTTTTTTTTTTGAGACCCTAATCAATTATGAGAAAGCCTAACCCATTTTATGAAGAGTAGTTTGGAAATTACGTTGTCGGAGAGATGGTGTCCACCAAGTGTCCCTCTAGTCTGCAGATGATACTTTATTGTTTCGTGAAGACGAAGGGGAACTGCAAGGCTTCGTGAATGAGCTTGAGAGAGTGTGTAAGAAACGGAATCTAAAGGCTAATGTACGGAAGCGTAAAGTTGTGGTTTTCGTGAGAAATGAAGGCACTGAATGCACAGTGAGGCTGGATGATGAAGAAATGGAAAATGTAAGTGCATTTAAGTACTTGAGTAGTTTGATGAGTAAGGATGGAAGTTTAGAGGGTGAAGTGATTGAAAGGGTACAACAGGGAAGAAAAGTTGCTGGTTCTTTGAAAGCAGTGATAAGACATAAGGAAGTGAGCATGAAAGTAAAAAAATAAAAATAAATAAAGTTGCATGATTGTACTGATACCAACTCTAACACATGGAACAGAAGCTTGGACCTTGTTGGAAGGACCCAAGTCAAGATTAACAGCAATGGAAAGGAGTTATTGGAGAGGAGCATGTGGAGTTACACGGGGAGACAGACTGACAATTGGGGAAATGAAGGAGCATTGGGGTGTAGACGTGGATTTGATGGATAGCGTTAGGATGGCACTGAGGTGGTTTGGCCATGTGGAGAGAATGGAGAGCAAGAGACTAACGTGGAGAATGTAAGTAAGCAAGATGGAGGGGGGAGAGATAGGAGGAGACCGAGGATGAGATGGAGGGATGGAAGGAAGAGATATATGCAGGAGGAGTGAGTGAGCTGGGGGGGGGGGGGCAGCGAAATGGCGGGTGACAGGGCGACTTGGAGGCGATTTATTTGTGGTCATCCCTTACGGGATTAAGGCGTCTGACTATAGACAGATAATTGTCAAAAGCCAGAGAGATGGATGATGAAAGAGAAACATGGTTCAGATCAAAGAAGCCATCAAAGAAGGAAAAAGACTGAAACAGGTCTGAAGCAAAATGACACTAGGAATGCAACAAATTATGTCACTTTAAGAAAAAAAAATGAATTAATCAAATGCAGAGAGAGGCTGATGAATAAAGCTGAAGAATTTCAAAAAAAAAAAAAATGTATGCATCAAAGACAAGCGCAACAGCAGCTAAATTTTCAGTTGATAAAAGTCAAATGCCAGAGGTAACTCAAGGTGAAGTAAACGTATCTCTAAAAAGTATGAAGAGGGGAAACGTCTCAGAAGATGGAATAGTAGCTGCTTTACTGTAGAGTGCATAAACAGAAGTTCAAAATCGGCTAGCCCACTTTTTTACCTAATGTATTTGTAGTAGGTGGGGGCGCTCACCATCCAATCACACGATGTAGTGCTGCTCTCAGGTGTCTGCCCTTTCCTCTCCTCGCTCCATTCCTTTCTTCCTCCTCTGTTTTCTTTACTTCAATCTTTCCACGTCCTTCTGCCTACGGGTGACTTTACACTCTCTCTTTTGTCTTTCTGTCCTTCATTCTTTCCTCTTTCTTCTGCCTGTGGGTGACTCAACACTGAGTGACAAGCCAAATGGTTTCCTGTACACCAGGAAACCATTTACTCCGTTGGGCGGTAACCATATAACCAAATTATGGCGCCTGGTGGTTTACTGGGTAATTATGGCGCTCCAATCGGATTGAACTGGTGAAGATTTATATCCAAGGGGTGGTTGGAGTTATTGCTCATGCAGTGCTACTCAAGGAAGAGTGAGGCTGGTCACTCTTATCTTTAATGTCAGGACCAACTTGCCTAGCTCCGGACTCCTACGTTTCTCATGGGGCAACGTAGGATTGGATGATGGATGGATGGTGGGAGAAAGAAGAAGAATTTCCTAAGACATGGTGTAATGCAACTGTTACTTTGCTTTACAAGAAAGACAGCATAAAAGTTCTTAATAGCTACCAACCTTCCAGCTTATTATCAGTTATTTACAACTCTTCACTAAAATCCTTATGGAGATCGAGAACAGCACAGACTTCTTTCTCGACAGAAACGAGTTTTCATGCGAATGACCTTCTACTCGCATACAGAGCCCTGAAGAAGCTCATTCAGACCAGCCTCTCAGGCTAACTCTATTCGTACAGCAGATAGAAGACTCGTGCCGCGGTCTAGTGAATATAGAGCTTGTTGGGCTGAGTACTTTGAGTAGCTGTATATGCTTGAACCTTCCAGTGGAGAGCTTCTGTCGGCTGGTGTACAACCATTGACTGCAGTCCCACCATTTGACAAAGCCATCCGTTCTCTAGATGAAATCAAGAAGGCAGTGGCTAGGTTGAAAAGTGGTAAGTGGCTTGCGTTTGTGACATCCCAGCGGAAATTATCAAAGGTCGGAGAGAGACCATGCAGTCATGGAAGCCGTTTGGCACACTGGTGCCTTTCCTCCTGACTGGGCAAGGGGTTTAGTCACCCCTATCTGGAAAAGAAAAGGAGACTAGCATGACTGTAGTAACTACCGTTGTATTACAGTGTTCGGCATGGCTGTAGTAACTACCGTGATATTACAGTGTTCAGTGTGCCAGGCAAAGTTCTTGCTCACATTCTTTTGGTGCATATTCGGGACCATTTGCTAGAGTTTCAGAGGCCTGAGCAATCCGGATTCGAGCCCAAGAAGTCCACTGTTGACGTAATCCTAGCTCTTCCAGTTCTTGTGGGATGCCATCTTGAGGTTTGACAAGGTCTGCTTGCAGCCTATGTGGATCTCAAAAAGACATTTGACTCAGTATATTGGAAGGTACTACTGGAACTCCTGCAAGTCCATGGGATCCATGCAGGGATAATCCGACTGATTGCTGGCATGTACACAGACACTGAGAGTGTTGTCAAGTGTGAGGGGGGGGGGCATCCAGTTTCTTCGCAGTAGTAGTTCTGGTGTATGACAGGGATGTGTCCTTGCTCCCACAATTTCCGCACAAGTATGGATTGGGTACTGGACCAGGCTGTGAGTCAAAGTCAGTTTAGGGTATCAATTGGCAATTTCAGGATTACTAATTTTGACTTTGCTGATGATGCAGTTATCGTTGTGGAGTCAATGGAGACACTACTAAGTGCCATCGAAGAATTTCATGAGAATGCGAAGCCACTGAGATTAAAGGTCTCTTGGGCCAAGACCAAGGTCCAGGCACTTGGTGGCTTGTTGGATGAAGCAGTTGAATCTGTCCAAGCATGTGGTGAGGATATAGAAGTCTTGGAAAGATTTACTTATCTCGGTACTGTGATCCATAACAACGGTAGATCAAACAGTGGGATCTCTCGTTATATTGGTCTGGCCTACGGAGTTACAGATTCATTCATTTCGGGTATTTGGTGAGGTCGTTATTTATTATGAAGGACGAAAGTTTACATCTTCAAGGCACTGGTGCTCCCTGTCTCGCCTTATGGCTGTGAGACATGGACACTAAACAGTGATGTGAAGTGGTGAATTCACTCCTTTATACTCCGTGAAACTGAATGGTCATGTGGCCTGCTTTCCTGAGGCTGATCCTGCTCACAGGGTGATCTCTAAACGAGCCAACCCAGGGTAGAAGAGTCCAAGGGGAAGACCACGTACCTCATGACTGGAGCAGGCCGGTAACCCCTGTCGGGAGATACTTAGAGGGGGGAAGAATCGCTCTGCATGGAAGGTTGCACAGAGGGATCCGAGTTGATGGAGTCGGAGGGCAAGTGAGGCTACACGGCCCTCGGCGTTTGCCCCTTCTTGATGATGATGAACAGAATAACAACAATGTAAAATAAAATCAACCCCATGGGCAAGCAGGATTCGGAAGTAGGTATTCAACTGCTGATCATCTGCACACCATTAATCAGATAAATGACAAAATACACACTATAATAAAAGATTGTCCTTAGGTTTTGTAGATGACGAAAAGCTTTTGACTCAATTGAGAACATAGCAATTGCAAATTCATTGCAGGAACAAGAAGTAAACGAAAACATTGTACAACTGATCGAAAACAAATTTTAAAAAAAGGAAATTGCTACTGTTAAGTTACATAAAGACTCTGAAAAAAAAACAAAAAAAACAAGCTGCCTCATGATGATACATTTTCACCCAAATTAATTACATCATGCCTTGAAAGCATTTGCAGAAAATTAAAATGAGAGAACAAAGGAACAAACATCGATGGAGAAAACTTGAAAATATTAAGACATTCGGATTACAATGTCCTAACATCAGAGAAAGAGGGGACATTTCAAGATATCTTTTGACTCAAATATAGAAAGTTTCTAAATGGAGCTAAAGATGAACCAGGGTAAAAGTAAAGCGATGTTAAATTCAAATACAGCAAAAAGTTTCGTCAAAATTAATGAAGAAAACCTTGAAGAAAGTCAGGAGTACAAATGCTTGGGACAAATATTAAAAACAAGGAAAGATACACGAAGATGGAAAGCTTTCGATAAACATAGAAACATAATGAAAAGTACAGTAGTTTGCCAGTATGCATGAAATGAAAAGAATATAACGAATGTGGAATACCAGTTACGGTATATGGTTGCAAGACCTGGAAAATGACAAAGTCAGTGAAAAGCAGACTAATCCATTCACTAAGGACAATGGAAAGATCATTTTTAGGAATATTTTTGAGACACAGGAAGAGATCAACCTGAGTGAGAGAGGAGGTTAATGTCAAAGACATAATACAAGCTATAAAAGAACAGAAATGGAAGTGGGCGGGTCATGTAATGGGAATAAAGGATACTCGATTGAGCAAGAAGCTATCTGATTGGACAAAAAAAAAAAAAAAAAAATATGGCAAACATAATAGCAAAAAAGTTAGACAAGAGATGGAGAGATGAAATAAAGAAGTTTGCAGACAAAACCTGGCAGAGATTGGCTCAGTCAAGGATTTCGTGGAGAAGAGGTTAGGGGAGGCCATTGTTCTGCAGTAGGCTTGCAATGGCTTACATATATATATATATATATATATATATATATATATATATATATATATATATATATGCTTGTCAGCGGAGAAGTAAAAATGCCACTTTATTCTTCACCAACATCCATGGGCTTAGTACCAACTCAAATTCATTCCATTTTTTCCTACAGTCCATATCCCCTCTGGCCCTATTCCTCACAGAACCACAAATCTCACCGACTGCTGATATATCCCCATATTGTTTTCCCGGTTACCATCTTCTCACAAACTTCCATAACAAGGGCGGCACCTGTTGTTATATCAAATCCCAATATGCAGTTCACACCATTTTAAACTTCACTTCACGCAGTTTTGATTACTCATTGTATAAACTAAACTGTCAGAATACTACCAAATATATCTGTGTTGTCTACTGCTCCCCCAGTGCTTCTTCTGAACCCAGTGTATTTGATTCCATTTCCACACAGTTGAGTAACCTTAATCTTGCCGTTAGCACGGAAAGTACCATTTTGGGTGATTTTAACATACATAATGTTGAATGGTCATTGCATTCTGCCAGGACTGATGACACTGGTTTCGAGTTCGAGCTGTTTGCAGAATCGTTTAATCTCACGCAACTGGTAAGGCAGCCAACCAGAATACCAGCTAAGCCCGACCATAATGCCCATCTTTTGGATCTATTCTTGACAAATAATCCAGATCAGTACAGGATAGAGGTATTGTCTCCACTTGGATTCTCTGACGACAATCTCATCAAAGCCTCATTAGTTAGCCCCCCCAAACCTCCCCATCCTGAACCCGTCAGAGTGAACAATGGCACTTTGATAGGGCAAACTGGGATGAATTTAGAAATTATCTTGCTGACATTTCATGGCAGTCCTTCTTCTCTAATGATGTCAATTCTACCCAGTCACACATTTGTGACTTCATATTAGCTGGTATGGACTTATTCATACCAAGTCAACAATTCACTAAAAGAGTGAACTCTCCAAAATGGTTTGATAGCAACTGTGTCAGAGCAACAGCCCAAAAGTCATCAGCATATAACTATTACTTAAAGTAAAAAACATCAGAATCACTCTCTCAATTTAAAATTGCTAGAAATCATGCAAAAGCTGTATTAAATCTTGCTAAATCAAACTTTCTTCAAAACCAAGCATCAAAACTACTTAACAACCCTAATGACAATAGAATATTCTTGTCAACTCTCAATTCTTTCAATAATAACTTTAACAAGTCATCATCCATTCCCCCACTAAAATCTCCAGATGGCAACATTACAAAAGACCCGCGTGGGCAAGCAGATATCTTTGTTAGTACATTTGCCAGAAATTCTACCTTAGAGGAAGCCAGCCAAAACGTCCCAGCACTAAAACTTGACTCTCCCGAAATTGTTTCACTTAAAATACAGACACGGTACGTGAAATCCATCCTAGACAATTTACCTACCAACAAAGCTCCAGGCCCAGATGGAATTCCGCCAATTGTTTTGAAAAAGTGTTCCCCAGAACTTGCCTCTGTTCTTGCTAAATTATTCAGAAAATGCATCCATACTTCTTCATTCCCTAATTCATGGAAAGAAGCCAATATCCACCCAATTCCGAAGAAAGGAAGTTCCTCTGACCCCTCTGATTATAGACCAATAGCTGTCACATCTTCTTTTGGTAAGGTTTTTGAAACTGTAATTAATAAGCACATAGTTAAATATCTTGAATCTAACAACTTAATTAGTGATAGTATGGTTTTCGCCAAGAAAGATCCACCATTGACATACTCAATCTCCTGACTCATACCATCCATCAATCAGTTGACTTACATGGTGAAACTCATACTGTAGCCCTGGATATTTCTAAAGCTTTCAATAGAGTGTGGCACCATTCCCTGTTGTCCAAGCTCTCTTGCTATGGACTGAAGTCTTTTGTTCCTTTGATTTACTCATATCTCAGCAACAGAAAAATAAGAGTAAAAGTAGATTATGTATATTCCAATTTCCACTCAATTAACGCCAGCGTTCTGCAGGGATCAGTTCTGGCACCAAACCTGTTCCTCGTTCATATTAATGATCTCTTATCTGTCACCCACAATCCCATCCATTCATATGCAGATGACTCAACACTTCATAGTTCATTCACACTCAGACATCCATTTACAAAGTCTGATATCTCTAACTCTCAACTCAGTACAGCCATCTCTTTAAACCAAGACTTATCCACGATCAGTGAATGGGGACAAAATAACCTTGTCTCATTTAATGCTAGTAAAACTAAATATTTACAATTTACTAATAGACAGGTATTACCAGAATCGTATATTACCTTCAGTGCTACAAATATTCCCATTTCCAAAAGTATTGAAATTCTCGGCGTCTCGCTTAACAATGCCCTCAGCTGGACCTCTCATGTCAGATCACTTGCTAAAACCGCCTCAAAGAAACTTGGATTATTGTGCAGAATCCGTAACTTCTTCACCGACGAGCAGTTAGCTATAATTTATAAGAGTCATGTGCGCTCTCAGATTGAAAACTGCTCACCCTTGTGGAATGGATGTGGCGAGGTTGCATTAAAACAACTAGACAAAATTCAGAACAAAGCTGTTAGAATTATTAATAACCCTGCTATTACTAACAAACTACCTCCCCTACAAGTAAGAAGGAATGCTGCCTCCCTTGATTTATTTAACAGATATTTTTATAGCAAATGCTCAGACGAAGTTGCGTCCATTGTGCCACCTCTCCATGCCTTCCCTCGTGCTACACGGGCATCTGGTAGCGCTCATGACTGGAATGTCACTCAGCCATGCTGCAGAACTTCTGCCTATCAGAATTCTTTCATTCCCCGAACTGCATCTCTCTGGAACTCGCTTCCCCAGAGTTGTTTCCCTCCAAACTTCAACCTACAGCTGTTCAAGTCTAACTGTTACAGATATTTTATGAACACAGGACACCAGTAATCTGGTGCATGGATTTTTTTTTTTGGTTCATTTGTTTTTCCTTCCTGTGTTCTCTTATTAAAATATATATAAATATATATATATATATATATATATATATATATATATATATATATATATATATATATATATATATATATATAGTATACTAGAATGCCATGTCACATATGTAAATCATCTACATTAACATATTGATCACTTTAAGAAACTTGGTCCTGATTATTGTGCTCATGTTAGTTGGTATTGTGAAATCATTCAGTTTATGCCTATAAAATAATTACTTTAATTGTGTGTATCCAATATGTCACCTGCATTTGGGACGACGGAAATGAGTAATACACAAAATTCATCCAAACATCAATTGCCATTGACCTGAATACCAAAACAATTTTATAGGTAAAATTTTAAAATTATTGCATAATTCTGCCGATGGTTTTAAGGTTAAATGAGAAAGGAATTAATCACAACGCTGTTACCTCTATGTGTGTCATACCAATCATCCCAGTCCAGGAGCCATCTGGTTTTAGAGTGCCGTATTGTCCGTTGGCTGGCGCTGTTACCTTCAGTCTGTTGATTATATGTACAATATTCATCATAATATCATCATCATTATGAGCAGCATCTTTATCGTTTCAAATTTTACCTTCAACATCACAATTATCTTTGCAAGCTTGTTGTCAGTCATGAACACGTGCAGTTTAATTTTGTGTTGTGTTCAGCCTAATTATTAGCATTTTAACATGCTTGTCATCAACCTTCGTCCTCACCGTTATACAATAAATTCCGAACCAGTCTTTATCATCATAACTGACATGCACAAGCACAAACTTATCTGAAGAGTGAATCAGTGGGATCGGAAATCATCGTCATCATCATCGATCAGATTATGGTGATGACGATGTTGATGGTGATTCCTAACTTTCTAAATTTGATGAAAAGGATCCAAAACAAGGACACAGTAGAAAATACAGTCATTACCTTTAACCTCAAGTAAATGTCTGCTACGGGAATTGGGATGACAGGATTCAGAAAATGGGACGGGTACGGTATATACCGAATCACTATCATTATTATCATTATCATCATCTTCATCATCATCATCATCAAACACTTTGCCTACTCTTAGAAAATATTTAAGCAGGATCCAGATATTATCATCAACCTAATCCTCTTTTCCACTAACGCATTGGACGTGGCGAGAAACTTGGCCGAGAGACATTTGACCGATTGAACAGCTGGCCAAGTGGAGAGAATCGCGAGTTCTTTCTTTCTTCGTCTTTTATTTTTCACTGGGCGTTTCGATCAAGTCTTGTTTTAGTTGTTGTTTTGAGAATCCAGTGTTAGGGGCTCAACCTTTCACGCGATCAGGCGAGCACTAGTTTCTCTCTTTAGAGGGCAAGGCAAGGGCGCGCTCTCTCTCTCTCTCTCTCCTGAACCAGGATTCTTTTAAAGCAGGTAACTCGGGATCTAAGGTGAAGGAAAATCACCGCAGAAAAGTACTACTTTTTTTTTTTTTTTTTTTAAGCAGGTAACTCGGGATCTAAGGTGAAGGAAAATCACCGCAGAAAAGTACTACTTTTTTTTTTTTTTTTTTTTAAGCAGGTAACTCGGGATCTAAGGTGAAGGAAAATCACCGCAGAAAAGTACTACTTTTTTTTTCTACAAAGGACAAGAATACTGGCACAACATACGAAAACACGGATTAGGGAAAAGCACTTGCACAGTTCAACAGCACCATGACAACATACCAGATAAACCTCTAACCCCAATTTAGCACCATGACAGCCTCACACCTCTCTTACTAGTAAACATAAGTTACCCCCAAAAACGTGAGATGGAAGGAAAATGGGCGAGAGTAAAAATTAGCCAGAGTTGTTTGCCTGAGAAGAGGAATAGTGATGGCAGCTATGGGGACGGAGAGTCGGAGAACCAGCCTGCGGAACCTCGGCTTGCCTGAGAGACACAGCAAAATGGTAGTAACAGCAAGGTCTTGAGTCAACCCGATGTGAATATCTCCTACTCGTCTGAACATCTTGTCATGTTGTGGACAATAAAACTGAATACCTCCGAGGTCAAAATATGACAGCCTTAACGGTTGTGAAACAATGGTTGACTTGTGAAGCTGTCTACTGCTAGAGGCAGGAACGTCATTTGGGGGGGGGGAGCGACGGGCGCTCGCCCCCCCCCCCAAGCTTTCTGAGGGGGCCTCCAAATCAACTACAGTTACTGAAAAAAAAAGAGAATATGTAAGGATAACACTGAAATTAAAACTAGTTTGTGTTTAGCCTCAGTATGTTTTGAGTGAAACATTTCGTGTGTGTGTGTGTGTGTGTGTGTGTGTGTGTGTGTATGTAATAATCACAATAATGTACTAGGTATATGAGAGGATGTCAATGTAAATATGTTCCTAGCCAGCTGTTCAGTTAACTTCAGTATCGAGCTGCCTTTTCTATTGTATTCTGGCTATCATTAAAAGCTTTTATTCATCTTAGGAAGTACGTACATGAAGGTAAGAGTCTTAAGAGTTCATTTAGATCAATGGTTCCCAAAGTGGGCGTTGCTTTACTGACTGAAGAACTTAAAGCTCTACAGGCATCATCATACTATATTGTGGAAACATATACAATATATATATATATATATATATATATATACCGAATTAGCCACTACATCATCCTTTAGTCAAGACTCAGATTTTATTTCCATTGATGAAGCAGAAGTCACATTAGCACATACTGTTGCACTGAACCAGGATCAAAAAGATACAAAAGACAGTCCATCCACATCACAAACTCCAGCGACTCAAGCAGTTGATATATCTAAGTCCCCCTGTGATAAACCCAGTCAACCAAAATTGCCAAGCTACCCAAGCAACCAGAGTAATAGGAAACTGAGAAGTCCCTAATTTGATTCCTGTTCCTAGTTAGAACACTCAGTCTCACAAGATGCGTGTTACTGCCCTCCATGTAGGCACTTTGCTGGAGCATCTGTTCGTAAGGTGGAACGATTAGGTAGAACACAGTTTACTGGTACTGGAACAAGGAAATGGAAAGATACCAGTACCCATCCCAAACAACATCAGGCAAGTGAAAGACACATTAATAGTATGATCGCTTGTTCTAATGTCAAGGATATTCAGTCAGGGTCCACTCAGTCTGTAGCATCTTCTCTAGCTTCAGCTAGGCCACAAGAAACTGAAGACAATATGGAACATGTAAAGCTACTTTTAAAAGTCACTGCATTACTGGGAAAGCAAGGCCTGTCTTTTCGTAGACATAATGAGGGTCGTGATACATTAAATGCAAGAAATTTTGTAGAAAATCTTCACTTAATTGCTGAATCAAATCTCTCTCTAAAACAAATGTTAGATCGAACAGAATGAATTGACATGTTGGAAGACATATCAAGGACACAATTTATGCTGAAGCACAAGAAGCCAAGTAATTTTCAGTTACGGTTGATGAAGGGAAACACTTGTCAAAAAAGGAACAGATTGCTATTCTTGTGCGGTACTTTAGTGAGGGTATTGTGAAGGAACGTGTCATTGGAACCTATCACATGGAAAAGGTTGATGCTGCATGTTTAGCTGATTTTATTTGTAAGGAGATAGAACAATCTGGTTTAATTTAGTATAAGTGTGTGACTCAGTGTTATGACGGTGCTAGTGTAATGAGTGGATGCTCTAGCGGGGTTCAAGCAAGACTACGGGATAAAATTCCTCAAGCAGTATACATACATTGCTATGCACACAGGCTGAATTTAGCAGTGGGCGTCTGCATGAAGAATACCAGTGGCCTCTCTTCATTTTTTTTTCAATTATTAACACACTTTACACATTTATTAAACAGTAACACAGGGAACCAATTTTTCACAGAGGCACAGAAAACAGAAGATCTTCAGGTTTTGACACCAGAAAGACCTACTATAACTAGATGGTCTTACTATTATAGTTCAGTATCAAAGGTTAAGCTTCGCTTTGGAAGTTTGCTATCAGTGCTTCATAAAGTTTCAGAGGGTTGTGAATCAGAAGTTGCGGCAGAAGCAAATGGACTGTACAAAAAGTTAGTCTTTCAGGTTCGTAATGGATCTTCCTATTAATGAACAAGTCCTTAGAGTTACCAGTATTTTGTCATATCAGCTTCAAGCAAAGGAAGTCTTACTATCTGAAGCTTGCTCTCTCATACAGTCAACTATTATGGAATTGCAGGTCTTGAGAACGGACGAGGCTTTCTCTGATATTTTTGACAAAGCTAAAAATTTTGCTTCAACATATGAGGCAGATACCAACTTAGAAAATTCAAATCAGTTGAGCAGACCTAAGCCTAAGAGAATTCAGAAGGTATCATCAAGACTAAAGAGTTTCTTAAATGATTCAGCTCTAGGGAGAAATGAGGTGAATACTTGTATTGCTCCAAAGACCGAAATCAAAAGAACCTATTTTGATAGATTTATCTCAGAGCTTGATATTCGCTTCACACAAAACTTGCCCCTAATAGAAG
The DNA here is from genome assembly GCF_032717465.1 of Coenobita brevimanus. Classification (NCBI taxonomy): domain Eukaryota; kingdom Metazoa; phylum Arthropoda; class Malacostraca; order Decapoda; family Coenobitidae; genus Coenobita; species Coenobita brevimanus. The sequence goes on from NC_136971.1 coordinate 26,533,659, forward strand.
CAAAGAATGCACTTGAATGCAGTTCCAGAGACCTTCTGGAATAATATGAGAAGCAGTCTATTATAGTACAGTCTTAGAAATAAAGACATGGATGAAATTCTTCTAGTTTCCCAAATATCTGTTGCAAAAAGACATTTTCTATGTAAGAGTGAGAAGCCAAGGAATCTGTTTTAATTATATAAACTCAGACTATTAGACTGTGCGTACAGTATTCACAAATAATGAAAATTATCAAAATTCTTCTTATCTTTCCAGTAACTACTGCAGGCAATGAACGACTTTATTCAGAACTTAGGTTAGTCAAGACCTCAGTGAGAAATGATCGCTTAAGTGACTTGCTACTTATGGCCTCAGGAAAGGAACTTGTTAAAAATCTTAGCTTTAACACCCTGGTTGAAAACTTTGGAAATCAGCGATCATGAAGATATCCACTGTTGCAGTAGTTTATTCATTTTTCAATGCAATAAATATACTTAGTTTAATTTTCAGTTTCCTCTAATGAATTCTTAAATTAATATACACTTCTTACGTGAGCCTCTTCCAAATTTAAAAACCATCATTTTATTTTTCCCAGCTCTTACTGTACAGCTTACTTTTTCACATTACTGTATATGGTTCATTGTATTTTGGAGGCTAGTAAGCTAAAAGCTTTCCATTTTTTATTCAGTTACAAGTTTACATCTTTTCATTCTCAGTGTAATATTATCTTTTCATTAGGCTGTAAGAATGAAGTCAGTTTAAGCTTTCACCAATACAAATATTTTAATTGCAGTTTGGTCTATTATCTAAGGTTATTAGCATATAATGCAGCTATATGTACTTTACCAAGCACTTTAAATTACATATTCAACTTCACACAGAAATACTGCCAATGCTAGAATATCCAATAGTGTGTCTTTGAGGAAGTAATTGTTTTTATAAATAATTATATACAGTGTATATATTTGTTTACTGCTTTAATTCTCTCAACACAGCTTTGCATGTGGCTTCAAAATGTTCGCTTGCCACCCCACCCTTGTGGGGAAGTGGAAGTAGGGGAGCCTCCTAAACAGCCTATGTCCCCCTCCCCCCAAGGAAAAATGATATGACGCCCCTGGCTAGAGGCCACCACCGTCAACGCCTCTCTCCCCCGATTACGTGTTAAATTACCGTGAATTTCTCTTTTTTCATGTGAGAACCTGTGTGGCAAATACACTACTGAAGTATTGCAAAAGCTTCGTGACAAAAATATAACAAGGGAGAAAACATTACTCTCGTTGTTTTATTATCCCCGAATTTTGGAATACTGTCTCTGAGGTCGGATGACTGGTGTAGAATAACTTAATACATGACCATTAAATTTCCGCCAATAGCGACAATGACAGACAAGTGCCTGGCTAAAACTACTGTATAAATCGAATATTTCAGGAGGCGAGATTTAACTCAGCTTTGTAGTAGCTTATAAAAAAACAACGAAAAGAGATATATAAGTGCCAGGTTTTCAAAATTCTGGCTTCTTTTTCGGGGAAATAAAACAACGAGAGCAATGTAGGCCTATTCTCCTCTGTTATATTTTTGTTACGACGCTCTTTCAATACTTCAGTAGTGTCTGGTGGTATTTTGTCACACTGGTTCTCACATCAACAGAGATAAATCGCGGTAAATGAACATGTACTCGGAGCGGAGTAGCTGTTGAACAGTTTAGTGATGGAAATGGGTGTTTAGATTAAAGGCTTCACTTTCCTCCAGTCTGAACTATCATCTCAAACTGGGACTAAGTTTAATAATTTGGCCAATTTACATTTTTGTTGCACAACACTGCACCCTTACCAAGATTGTTCCTACGCACCCGGGGTATGATTCAGATGGAAATATACCACTCTGCCTTTATTTTTTGGTGTTGATAAAATAATAAAAAAATCTAAATACTATTGATTTAGTTTATGATCAGTTTGGATCAAATTTAGAAATATTCGATCAAACACGAGTAGAACTGTTTGAATTTTAACAAAACTACACCAAGTTTTTCTTCCTTTTTCTTTTTAAGTTCAGCTTAATAAGCCCTCAATCTTAGCTGAAGTTTTGAGAGACCAATATACAGAAAACATTGGGTGGACAATAACCCCCCTTAGCCCCCCCAGAAATTACGGCCCTGCAGGAGAAATATCAACCGCAGCGCCCAGTAAAGACATCCATCTCTTCGTTATACATGCCTTGCGAACTGTTGTCTGCCCACCACAAGAAGATGAATGGTTATATTAGTGCTTATCAACTTAAAATGTATTAAGGCATACGGTATAATCCGAAGAACGAACCAGCAACAGCTGAATTTACATCACGACACCAACTCTATTGTCGGTACAGCAAGGTCATGAATTTCACAGACTGCTTGCATTTTTTTTTTTTTTTTTAAAGATTCATGTCAGACAAGCTATCTCAACTATTTCATTCTCCTGTGACCTACTGTCAGATGAAAAAATCTTCAAGTGTTAGCTGAAATAAAATACTGGATCTCCCACTCAAATATACTTGTCAGACATTAGCTGGAATAAAATACTTGGTACGAAAAGAAACCCGATCATGAGTGAGTTAATAATTATATACGAAAGAAAACGCAAATTTGAGAGGGTTAATATTCATACGAATCAGTGTTGGTTCCTTACGAGAAATTCATAGACTCAGTAATGGTTTCGATGAGTGAGTTTTCCGAGCTTCGGATGATGATTTGCTTCCCCTTTCTTGCGTCTGGGTCGTCCACCGTCACGATGTTTTCAGTAGGCAGCACATTCCTTCCCAGTGCAGCCCGGGGCCCTGGGACAGCCCGAGACGAAAAGGAAGCCTCAGTAATAAGAAGCTGGTCGATCTCTGCCCTGTGGTGTGCTCCTTTCTTGTTTTACAAAGAAATACAAAGGAATGCAAACAGGAACAGACCTGTTGGTCCTTTTGTGGCTGTTTGGTATAGGGAAGGTTATAACCAAGAAAATTGTTCTATCAGCTAGAGACAAGGACAGAAAAGAAGGAAGGTTCCATCCCCTCCTCCCACCCACGCACCAAACTCTCCAGCCGAAGCCGGCAGGAAACAGTTGGAGGGACCACTATGCAACACAGATAAACTGTCATGGAAATTTCAAGAAATGAGGGAAAGGAAATTTTATTCGACACTATCTTCCTGTTTTATGGTATAGTTGGCTCTACGGCAAATCATGTCTCAGATTCAGAAGCAGACCCACAGTCAGGATAAATGAACCTGATCATAACCCGCTGTCGTGCAGGAGAGAGGGTAGGGAGAAGAGAAGGCTTAGAGTAGAGACTGTTGATTGATGAGACAACATTGGCAGTGCAGGATGGGTCACACGGAAGTGGTTACAGCTATCCATAATTCCATACTTCTGTTTTTAATCACAGTTTTATTTTTTTTATTTTATGTCTGGTATTTTATATAACCAAATGACACAGTAACTACCTGGGAAAATTATATATGACGCAAAGGAATGAAAGAAAGGCCTAGTTATATATAAAAGGGTAGTGATAATGTTATGGGCTTAATTTTATCTTTCATAGATGATGCAGATGTTTACAGTATTTAAGAGTCGTCATGATAAACATATAATATGAATAATTGCCTGTCTTACCCATGTACTGTAATTATGGGAGGGTGGGATGAAAAAACTATACGAGAACTATTTTTTTCCTACAGTTCATCACAATCCTACTACAATCTTATGTGTAATATAATGATAGAATCCAAAAACTTTCTCTGATAGTTGTGAACAGCATAGCACGTGGGACACTACAGAAGTTTTCTTTTATACGTCAGTATGTCTCAATTTGACTTAAAATATTTTCTACTTTATAATAAAGCAACATGTGTAGCACTTACACACTAAATTTGTCAGGGAAGAGCTCGAGGTATGAACTTGTGACCAAGCCTTTATCTGGATTCCAAGTTGCAACCACCTGAGGCTTAACTTTAGGGACACTGTAGGGCAACTCCACATACAGAATACCCCTGAAACTGAAACCATGTCTTTGAAAACGGCTGATAGCTGTCTGTCTATAGCTTGACGCGGCACCTTGTGGGATGGGAGGGGAAGCCGCAACAGAGGGACCTCTCGGTATTTCATTATCATTGAAATGATGGCCTTTTCACATAAAAGTGCCCCCCAGAAAGAATTATGGCTTTGAATATTGCTAACCTGTCTAACAACCTCTTGACACAGCGTTAGTAGCCACGACAAAATGAAACTTCAGGCATTTCTGTCCTGCCGGGGTGCCGGGCTGTCCGCCTGTTCCAGCATATCAACTTCTACCAATGGGAGAATAGTGGCTTACCAATGGGAGAAGAGTGGCTGAGTCTTGTGTTATGCAACCGACGTTATTAACACAATCATGTAGTGGTGTGGACGCATATACAAACCACAGCACGTGAACTGTGTTATTCCGGACACTATTGAAACCACAGCAGATTTACGCACGTGGTTGGAAAGCTTAGGAGTAAGAAAGAGATATTACCTGAGAGACTTTTCCCCAAATTCCACATCATATTGCTGTGTGTGTGTGTATATATATATATATATATATATATATATATATATATATATAGAGAGATAGATATATATATATATAGATATATATATAGAGATATATATATATATATATATATATATAGTGTATATATAAAAATATATATATACAGAAATATATATATATATATATATATATATATATATATATATATGTAAAAGAGATAATAAGCAGTCTGAGTTTCAACAAGTATTATCTCGGAAACTATTACATCTACAGCTAATATACACACATGGCTGGAGGCTAATGGAAAGTTAATAAATGTTACTTAAGTAGTTTTTTCAGTAATCGCCAACATAATACTGAAAAGAGCTAGAAATCGACAATTAAACACAGTGATAGAGTCAAGTGTGTGACCCCGTCATGCTCTGGCATGAGGGTCTGAAGTCCATAATCCGACAGTCCGCATATTCTGAAAAAAGACGGATCTTTTCAAAACTGCAGTATTATCAGGCAAGTTGGACAGTGCAATTCTTTTTCCTGAATAACATCAATCTTACTCTCACGAACACGTCCAGACCTTCAAGTGTGGACGTTCATTACTTCATTATTGTAAAATCTCTTATTTAAATCACAACTTAATTCACTGTGCAGTATGACACTAAGTAACAATCCCTACTGAGACATGGTCCCTCTTCTCTCGACACTTCACTATCCCTTGCATACTCTCGCATCTTGTCTCTTCATCTCGTTCTCAGTCTTCGAGTATTTTCTCCTCCCATCCACTTCACTCTCATATACTCTTTCATTCAGTTGGGGAGTACTGTATGGGATAAAAAATATATTTTACCAAATACTATGTCTTGCAGTGCAACAAATGCCACAGCTTCATTTATCGTATTACGCGCACTAATATTTTCATAACTATGTTTCAGCTGTTTACCTAGATAGGTATCCCTGGATCCAAATGGTACCACAGTGATTCGGGGCTACGATCTCCCGCCAATAACACGTTAATGCAGGCATTCATAGCAATACTGGCATGCAGGACCAGCAGTCCTGACCAGATGCAAGAGGGAGTACATGTGATCCCCACATCCTCTATATAGTTACTTCGTGGTAAGTAGTAGTGGTTCCATTTGTAGCCAGGGTTACCGATAGTGAAGCAGATCTTGTTTGTCAAAAATATTTTGACAGCCATTTCATACCGCTTGTGTGCTAATCTACTGATCATTAGTGAGTGTCTAGAGCTGAAATATGGTCTGATATTACTAGCCATAACATCTAACAATGTGTGTCTGGCTAATTTGTTTGTTTGTTTGTTTTTTCACATTTTTCCACCATTCATGATAAGTCACGGTCAAGACAACGGGTGTTGACTGACCAGGAGTTGGGGGATATGGTCAATAGTACCATTTTCCCTGAGGAAAGTATAATGGAACCCCTAGATAGCCACGATATTGACATGGATGGTGAAGAACCAGAGACTGTGATAACATGTACTGAAAATGTGGGAGATACAGGTATCTCTGTGACTGACGTTATAGTGACCCCACAAAAGACACCTCCCAATGTTAGTGTGATGCCACAAAAGGCAGTGCCAGGCTCCTCAACGTCAGGGAGTGGCTCAGCAGTGCCAGGCCCATGGCATTCCAGTGTCCTTTGCACTCTGTGTATGCAGTAACAGGTAACTACCGTCCATAGTTTTACTGAAAAGAAAATGAAAAATATACAGATATGTAATATGTACATGTTGTAATGACACAAAACAGATATGTATGAATAAATTCACATACAAAATGCATTACAGTACATTACATATGTATGTAATATTATCATAAACCCGAAAACATGCGTGAAATAAATGCCAACTTTCATTCACTCAGGGTAGATGGATGCGTTCACTGGACAGCCATGCTGAGACATTTCCATGATTGTTCAATACCTCAACCTTCTGTTAAAGGGATAATTTTGGCCTTGTTGCCCCTAATTCATTGTGCAATAGACATTAATTCCACTAATTTGTTGTAGTTCCTGTTAAGAATTTAGTCCAAATACTATTAAGGTCAACATTTCTTTATATTTTTTGATAAATATATCAAGGATGCCTTATTTTAACATTTTCATATGGTTTTGTACTAATAAAATGTAGTTTTGTACTTTTTTTATAATTTTTTTCCCTGTGGGTCCAGTTGGACCGGGGTTACCTGTAAGGTTCCAGATTCTGAGGGTTACCCATCTAGGGTTAGACCGACTTGCCAGTCGCAGTAAAAACGCAACACAAATTACCAAGAAACTGTTTTTAGTCACTAAAACATAGCGTACACAGATAGGAAAAAATAAACTAGAATATCATTAGCTGTGAAGAGTTAATAGTATGCAGGCAGAGCTGGATATAAAAGGAAAAAGAGGTGATATTAAATATTTCGATCAAGTAACACAATTTGAACTATGCTTTTGCTCCTGCAGCTTATTTATTAAGCTTAGGAAAGACATCTTCTAATGGAGAGGGTATAAGGAATTATCATCAATCTCATAATTGTGAAAATGATTTCTCAATCCACACTCGGGTAACTTATGTTGGCCTAGGAAAAAATCTATTGTAATGTAAAGAATAATAGAATAAGCATCATCAAGCACTGTTCATTAACAAACTAGGCAGGTATGTAAATGCGTTTGGTTGATCAGATGTCACATAAATCCTTCTAGTTATTTCATACTGCATCATCGCTTGAACTGCCGTTGTCACCATTTATCGAAACAATTATAGTGCTGGAATCAAGATTATTTGTAAATCTTACCTACGTGATGGTGCACGTGTAAGGAGAACGAGCACTGAGTTTGTCATGGAGAGTGTGTAGCGGAAGTGGTGGAGTCGGTAGACTGGGAGCCGGGTGAGGACGAGTAGCCTAGTCCACCACACCAGGAGTCGACTACTAAGACACAACTTGGTGAAAGAGTTATGAAAGTCTGGCTCATCACTGACCACCAGTATTGTCGTGGATCCTGACACTTGCCGTAGCTGAAAAGGCCACATGGGAAGAAAACAGAAAATTAAAGCTTTTCGGTACAAGAGGGCTCTCTTACAAATTACGTCCCTGGGTTCCTATTGTTGTTGTTGATCAACCCCAGTCTTTCTGGCCAAGCAGACCTATCACCAGCAAGCAAACAACTGCCCCTGCAGGAAGTGGGATAAAATCATTATCTATGGACCAATTTCCATTAGATTTTAACAGGAGATTTCTCTAGGCCTGGCACATATGGGAAAATGCCAGGAGTAAAAAATTCTGACTACCACGTGGCACTCTAAGCCGATATATATTGAAAGTTTGCACAAATTCACACAAAAATCACCGGTAAAAGTGAGATAATATCCTAACTTATGGACCAATTTATTTCAGATTCTAACTGGATAGTTGTCTGAGCTTGAAACTTATGGAAAAATGTAAAAAAAAAAAAAAAAGGAAAAGAAAATGATTCGGGACCCGGGTGGCACCATAGGCTGATATACTTTGAAGGTTTCCAGAAATTCCAAAAGAAAATCACAGGTAAACGTGGGATATAATCCTTATTTTTTAACCAATTTTTCTCATATTTTAACTGGAGATTCATCTGGGCTTGTCAAATATGGTACAATTTCTAAAGTAAAAATTCAGGCCACTAGATGGCGCAATATACTTACATGTTTTGAAAGTTGATAAAAATTCCATCAAGTGAATTCGTCCACGGGGTAGAACACTTGTCACCACAGCAAGGTGGCCACCATCTTAACAACTTTAACACATATTTTTCAAGACAACATGGTGGTCACCTAGCTCCAGTGACTCCAGCCCGTGGACGCCTTGACTTGATTATCACCTTATCTTTGACCAGCTGTTCGTCCTTTGGCAGTTTATTTCATGTATCTCATTGACAGAAAAAGGCAGAGGTTTTATACCTTCTCTGTACCACACCTTCGTTACTGGCATCATACTCAGGTGTTAATCTATTGTTCCATTTAAGCATTCAAGATGGGAGAAAGCGTCATTTTAGGCCAAGTTGGTGAAAAAGGAATACAGTACTGTAGGATTTAAGAAAATATCGATCACTGTTTGTCATCATCATTGTCGTGGAGGCTGAGAATTGGCATAGATGAAATAAGAATAAATTAAAGTGTTTAGGTCTGCTGCTGAATTCAATCGTTGGGCAGTACCAAGAACTGCATGGATTAATGGATTCGTACGTACTCTGATATGGCATTTAACCCTTCGTTAGTAAATTAAAGTGTTTAGGTCTGCTGCTGAATTCAATCGTTGGGCAGTACCAAGAACTGCATGGATTAATGGATTCGTACGTACTCTGATATGGCATTTAACCCTTCGTTAGTCAGGTGGGATGTTTTGGCACCTCAACTTTTTTTTTAAAGCTCATATTTCCTAGCCGGTAATTCGAATATTTCTCTCCGCTCCAGTACTCGTCTGATTCAGTGAGGGTAGGGAGCATGTGGATTGGTTTAGTCCTGCCTCAGCTGTAGTGAGAGAGAGGGGCACTTTCCCCCACCCCTGGGTTATCTAGTCACCCCTAACCGTTTAGATCAAATTGTGATATGGATTGGGTTTTTAGCCTTATTTTTGCATATTGTTTATCATTATACTGATTTTAAAAATCATAAAATATATTTTCCTGTGCATGTTTACCCGACAAATGAGATATGTCAATTTGTTTTTGTTTTTTTCCTGGTATTATAATTTATTGTATTTTATTATTATAAATCAATAAACACCACCTACAAGGCATTCAATCTTTTCATTAGTGATTGCAGAGATATGCTGAAGTGGCAGTATGAATATATTTTACATGTTGGTAACACTACATGTACTTTTGTATTGAGGTGTTGTAACACCCCACCGGACTAACCACGGTTGAATACCCCACAGGACTAACGAAGGCTTAGTACTTGACAGCTACAGAGGTCATAAGAATAATAAAACTTAGAAAATGAATGTCTGTGTTACTTATAATTGTCCAAGGTGTAGATAGAGATTATCAGGATACCAGGTAATGCAAGATTGATCCTGGTATCGTCTACATTCAAAGAGAACGAAATCTAGCAAGCGAAAATTGCTGGTGTTAAGGATGTGAAATCTTCACCAGCGTTTAAGACCCTTACAGTAAGTTGCACACGTCTTCGTAGCACCTCTTCGGCGATCTGTATTGCATTTTGCATGTCAACATTCCCTCGTGTGTTATTTATATCGGTTTAATACTGATGTAATTTGCATCAGTAACAGAAAAGACAGTGATGTGTAAAGCCAAGAATAAATTGCTTCTGAAGAGGGGTCAGGAAATTTCTGAAGCTAATTGGTAATATGACGGACACCAAACACCTTGTGTTTGTGGCTGGAAACGAACTTTCCTCGAGTAGTCTAGAAAGATACTGAATTATCACTTAGCACTTAACTAAAAGTATTTCTTCTGTGTGGGCAACGAGTTTCCTCTAGTCAATGACAGGAATAATGGGTGAGCATAAAGTATACTACTTTTATTTTAACTTGTCCTAAAACTCTCATATATCTCTTGGATGCTGAGCATTAACCCGCCCCGTCCCATCGACGTATGGGTACGTTGCAACGATTTGCATTTGCCAGTCCTGGCGACGTACCAGTACGTCGTGTAATTGCAATGTGCATAATTTCGACAATTTTCAAATTTCGTGCTTGATTTGCGGTACGTACCCTCGCCTGACCTTCCCCTACCTGCCACCAGGCGGGGACACTCGGCGACCCCGCGCGACCCGCGCTAGCCCACCACTCGTCCACTCACCTAGTAGCCACGGTCCTGCTCAGACATGGCTAAGAGAGGTCTCTCAGACAGCGAAATTCAAGTCGCCTGGATACCTTTACCGGCGACAGTGATTCCCCACTGGATGACGAGGAGATGGACAAAGATTATGTGCAGCCAGAGGAGGAAGAAACCACCAGCAGTGATGAGGAAGTTCCGTCACCCAGGAAGCGGCAGTACGTGACTTACCGTGCTGCTAGAGAGGGGCAGGAGGCAAAGAAGGCACGTGGTATATCCTATCCCTATCCCCAGCGTGATTTGGAACCCGAATTCGAGGACGAGAACGAGGACGAGGACGGAGCCGTGGGACGTGCTGCCACATGGTATGGACGGGAGGTGATTACACATCGTGGCCCAGAGCGCACACCACGTCGTATGAGCAGGTATGGGCCTAGCATTCTGTTTGGGGAGCTAGGAAGTCAAGTGGAGGGAGTGGGGAGTGAAAGGGAAAGTCCAGGGAGGATTAGGGAAAGTGAGAGTGACGTGAGTGAGTCATTGCTCTCCCTACGTAGTGTGAGGCAGCAGAGTGGATCACGTGGGCCAGTGCGGGTGCGTTCATTATCACATGGGGTTGTGAGGGAGGGGGAAGGTGGGGAGGAACCACTCCAAAGCACGTCTTATGCTCCCCAATATCCCCTAACACGTGGTCGAGCTAGGTTGCGTGAGAGAGCACGTGGTGTTGTTATGGAGGGGGAAGGTGGGGAGGAACCACTCCCCAGCACGTCTTCTGCTCCCCAATATTCTCCTATTTCATCCCCACAGCCCCCTAATGTTCCTCAAGGCCGTAAGGGTAAGGGAAAGGGAAAGGGCAAAGGCAGAGGGAAGAGGAGTGACAGTGGGGAAGCCCTCCATACTCCTTCTCCCCCACCTCCCCAACCAGGATCTCCTCCCCACCCAGACGAAGGCGGTGATGGGGCTGATGGGGACGAGGGATTTGTGTCGTGGGATTGGGAGGATGGGAGTGATTTTTCTCCCCTCATTCGCCCCTTCACTGAGCAAGGGCGATCTGGCTGCATTGCACCAGGAATTCACTGTAATTCCACCAGGTTGGATTTTTTCCACCTGTTTTTCAGTGATGCATTTGTTGATCAGATTGTATACCAAACAAACCTGTTTGCAAGCGCCCAGCGCCTAGAGAGTGAAAGATTGGGAACAAGGAGTAGGCATTCTATGATCTATGATTACCCTGTCTCCCTTCCAGAAATGTTCTTATTTTTTGCCCTGGTCCTTTTGATGGGTATTATAAGAAAGAATAGAATTCCTGCTTACTGGACTAGGGACCCTGTTATGTTTAACCCCATATTTGGTCAAGTGATGAGCCGTAATCGGTTTCAACAAATTCTAAGTCGCCTCCATTTTTATGATACTCATGACCCTGCAAATGCAAACAACACTGACAAAATGAGGCGAATTCGGTTGGTCTTTGATCACCTCAGGCAAACCTTTCATTCCTCATTCTATCCCTATAGAGATCTCGTCATAGACGAGAGTCTCGTGTTGTGGAGAGGCAATATTTCATTCAGACAGTATATACCCAGCAAAAGGCACCGTTTTGGGTTCAAGATCTTTGTTATGTGTGATTGTAGGACTGGATACGTGCAAGACATAGTCTTGTACACCGGTGCACAGACAGACATAATAGAAGATCGAAGTATTGGACTGTCGGGAGCAGTGGTAAAGACGATGATACAAGACTACCTTCATCGCGGTCACGTTCTCAACCTCAACAATTGGTACACTAGCCCTCTTCTCGCTCGTTATCTTCACACACATGAAACGGGAACCTGTGGAACCGTAAAGGTGAACCGGCGTCACATGGCCAAGGTAGGGCGGAAACTTGCAAGGAGTGAGGTTGTCTTCTTCAAAGCCAACAACATCCTTGCAACAATGTGGAACCACAACAGAGAAGTAAGCCTCTTGTCCACGGTTCACCGTCCCTTGATGCACCGTACTGATTCAGTAGATTACCGTAACGAGAGCAGGCGTCGTGTTTGGAAACCTGAGTGTGTTATGGATTACAATATAAACATGCGCCTCGTGGACCAGTCAGACTCTATGATATCGACGGTAGAGTGTGCCAGGACAACGATGAAGTGGTATAAGAAACTGTTCTTTCACTTACTAGATATCACTGCTCTGAATTGCCACCACCTTCACGCCATGACCACAGGAGTTCAGGAAACATTTGAAGGGTTTGTGAGGGAGCTCACAAGAGAAATCTTTGCAAAGTATGCTGTTGAAAGGCCCCAACATCGCACCCACACTGCCCATATTGCCCAAACTCCCCAGAGAATATCCGGCCGCCATTTCCCCACTCCTATCCCTCCCCAGCCAAACAGACCTAGGCCCCAACGCAGGTGTCACGTGTGCAGTAATTCCCAGGTGAGACTCACGACACAGAGGAAGGACACCCGCTATGAGTGCGTGCAGTGTGACGTGGGTCTCTGTATTCACCCATGTTTTAGTGAATATCACACGTTGATGCAATTTTAGTATGGTGTGAATGCGAAAGGACGCTGAAAATATGAGGTAAATACGACAGACAGACGCTCAGTGAAATTATCAGTCATGTGGATCGCCAAATATTAGTATAAAGTGCCTACTGGTAGAACATAAGTGAAAACATTGTGTGTAAGTATATAAATCTGCCCTAAGTTGAAACTTACATAGAGAGGGTTTTATGATGCGTTATTCTTTCGCTCAGTGCAATAAATACGGCCCGTAATTATATGATTATTATTATGGGACATTCTTACGGGTATAATATAACTTCAAATTATTGTATGTGATGATATATATTCTAAGTCAAATATTCATAGCGTGTGTATAAAGATAAGATTTCCTGACGCTCAGTTGAATGAATAAGGCACATATTAGTCAAAATAAAAGTCAGCAAGTGATAAAGTGAATAATTAGTATATAAGTGTGTGAGTGAATTAGTATATAAGTGTGTGAGTATTATGTTTGTCGAAACATCCCTTGCGAGGGTATTTTCAGGCGATATTCTCACGCTCACTTGAATAAATAATGGCAGTAAGTATGTACAGTGCATTATAGGGGTGTAAACGTGTGTAATGTAAGTGGGAAATTATAATTGGAGTGAATAAATAAAGTAGATGATGAAACACGAGTGTTTGAGATCGTGGTTGCTACGTGAATATGCGCTAGCGTATCGCTAAATGCCCTCGTAATGAATGAAAATAATTGAAAACCTTTACAGTGGTGGAGGAAAGGTTCTATGTAATGGGCAAAATAATTGGAAAGTGATAAAACAATTTGGTATGTTGAAATACGAGTCATAGCGAGTGCGCTTACTAAGCTGATGTGCGCTAAACTTATGCTGCATGTCATCATAATGAATGAAAACATCTGAAAACACTTACAAACAGTTGTAATTGGTAAAATGTCATTGAAACAGAAGTATAAAAGTAGAAAAAATGATAGGTTGACTCATACCAGAAACTTAGCGTATAGCATGTTACGACTCGGACCAAACTTGCTATGCTCGCGCGATGGTACAATGCTTATTTTTCATATATATGTGTCTGAAATCCATTATATTGTTATTGTTATTGTTTATTAGTTCAAATTCAATAAATATAGAGGTGTTGTGTGTTGTTTCTCCCATTATTCCTTACCATAGAAAACGTAAATGCATATCCAGCCCATTAGAGAACACCATACCTGCGGGGGGGAACCGCACCTGTACAGACCACTTATAGAACGCGGGAACCACTCTCTTTGTGATTTTCCTTCGTTTCTTGACCTAAGCAGAAGTTTCAGCAAAAAAAAAAAATTTCCAAAAAGGCTCGGGACTGGGGGATGTCATATGTGCGGAAAACCTCGGGACGTGACGGGTTAAGATGACACTAACGATTGAATATGATGCAAGTAACGAGGAACTGGTGTGGAAAGGATGTAGAGTGGTTGCGCTGTCTTCCTCTGCCACTCAGCTACATGAAGCAAGCTACGAAAGGACGAATATCTATGCTAAGTGAGAATACAAAAGTATAGATTATATGAAGCTGGGTAGCCGTAATCAAGTACTATACATCAGTCTACATTTCTTGACGACATCACACGATCAATAAGTTCAAGTCATCTCTTGTCGGTCGAGGTCGTTTGCGGTGAAAGAGCCATCACTCTGACTGGGGTATTTTAACCACCAGAGAATCAGGTGATAATACGGGATACTTCAGTTGCTTCCAAACTATATTTCCCCTCCAATAATTGTATGTGATAAATTCACTATATACCTGTTATTTTGGTGGGTTAATTCGCTCCACCCAGATGCGACCAATAAATCTAAGGCTGGTTAGGATTTATTGCTCACGTAATGCATCTCAATGGTGAAGGAATGGACATTTTGCATTAAATTTCATGAATAAGTAGCTTAGCCCTGAGCCCTACACTCCTGATTAGGTTTTAAGATGCAACGCCAAAAAATAATAATAATAAAAAGAAATTAAAAAATAGAATGAAAGAAAAGAAACTCACCTGCCAAGCGTGGTTGATCATATGGACAAAATTTACCTTGGCCACATTTGCGTTTCGACTACCCATGTCTTCCTCGACCACTCCAATACCCGTCGGTCCTTGTCTCTTAAACTCATTGTGCAGCTGTCAGACAGTGAATTGAATATTACACTTATTTTTTCACATGCAACTACTGCAAAATCTTCATCATCATAGTCATCCTCCTCATCGTCATCGCCAAAATAATCATCCTCATCATCAAAATCATCATTCTCCATAATTTTTTAATCCTATTTCTCAGTAGTAATTAAGATGCATAAAACAGTAACTGCAAATATAATCAGAACAGAGTGACATTGCCTATAAAATCTCTCTCTCTCCCTCTCTTTCTCTCTACTGTATATACTCGTATATTGTCACAAGGGGTGTTGAACATACAAATGAAATGTTAATAAATCGTTGGCTGACACAAAGGAATCGACTTGTGAAATCAAGCAGTAAATTTTACTTTGATGTGGATTGCTTCGCTGAATCTCTAAAGACGAGAATTTTATAAACTTTCTCAGCAGTACACAGCGGAGACAAATCACTACGAATGCTGTATTGCTCGTACTGCTGGCCCCTGAGAAAGTGTCCCTTCCCCTGACAATCGATAATTAATATTAATAATGAATAGGTTCTTGCTGGTGCTAACTCCTAGTTGGCACAACGGGTTTAAAAATTAATACCAAAGAACTGGCCTAAATACCAGTTATAGTTAATATAAGAAATTTGTACAAACTGGGAGATCCAAATTAAAGAAAGCACAATGTGGTGAAATCAAACACAATTCTACATTACATTAAGCTCAAAGAAAGGAACTGTAAATTTATTATTAACAACAGATTTACGTTACAAGAATCTCAGTGAATTCAAAATATCAAAGGAAATACACTCATGCATGCACTCAAGCAAATAGCTAATAATCTTAAGCCTAGAAAAACTAAAACGAAAATCGGGTCAGTGAAGAAAAATGGAGCTGTAGGTGCGAAAAGACTGGGCATCTGTCTGTTGCTTTTCCAGGCACTGCAATTTGCTGCTAACGTCCACTACTGCTGATCACCAACTCGGTGGGGAGATGTGGTGAATCGTCGTACTGCTGGAGACTAGCCGCTACAATGGGGATCCTGCTCTCAACACTGGGCATCACGACACCTTTTCCCGTGGTGGGCCAAAACCAACTAACTGATGTAACCAAGCTGGGTACAAGGGCGTGAGAAATGGGCGTGGCTTAACAGCCAGAGAAGCAAGATGTGGGAATGACAATTACAGAAAAATATATCTCTGTGAAATGCACTGTCTATACATAAAGACAGTCACTTATGAAACAATGACGAAGGTTATAATAACTCGTCTCAAATCTGAGTGCAAAAGAGAGCGAGCAAAATTCTGTGAGTTTCAGTATTGTTCAAGTGTTCCCACTAATATTAATACAATGTCACGATATTATATCTAGTGAATTCGTGACATCACTCCCCATCAAAATAGTATTTTTCATAGAAAATTTTACAGTATGTAATATTTACATCCCAACTCAGTCACACAAGATTCAAACTGTGGTGTGCATACTATTCTGCTACAGGAGAAAATCACTGCCGCCAATGAGCGTAAAAAACTAGTATTTATGTTAAAAGAAGCAAGCTTGAGGGGAAAAAACTGTGACTACGGTAAAAAATCCTGTACTCAGGTTAAATTGAGCAAAAGTTCACTACACTTACATTAACAACTAATTGTTATGTAGCATGGTGTAATATATGGTGTTGATGTGACAATTGTAGTGTAACTGTACCTACATATAAAATGGTATAATACAAGTTTATAATACTGTAAATGGAAACAACGAGGGCATAGGAGAAGAGGCAGCAACATGCAGCAGACACTGTCAGCTGATTAGCATGGCAAAACTGCTACAGCCCCAACTGTACCTGTGAAATCAATCAAGGTGGAGCATCAATATTGTCAATGTGACAATGAATTTGTACTAAATTGCAATTACCCTCTGCCTAGAAGTCAGTGCATACACAATGAAAAGTACGATTCAGCTGAGAATTCAACTGACAGCCAAAGCTTTGTATATTCGAGGTCGTCATTATTTCCTTGTTGGGTAGATTATTCACCGGGAAACATAGTCCTTGGATTGTCAAATTTCTCAGGACCCCTGTAGTTTACTGGTTAAACCTATATCTCTATCAACCAGAGAACAAAGTGTTCTCTGTTAATGTATAGACACAGTGTGGATGTAAGAGGTGAAGTCCAAAGCCTTACCTGGTGCTTTCAAGGGACACAGAAGTCAATCAGGCACTAGCTCCTTCTCTCATCTGTGAGACCAGCTTTACTTCAGCTGATCAACCCCCTGCAGCATCGACCCCTGGTATGTTAAAAAGATTCCAGTGGGTGCCAATTACTTAACAGGGCCCTCAGTGACCCACAGCCTGTCACAGATCAAAAGTAAGAATAGTGACCATTAATCCCTTTGTATAAAATGACGCGTTTGTCGTCATTAGGGTCTGGCTGCGACAATAAACATTGACGCTTTTGGTGTCATTAAAGCATAAAACCTTTTGTAAGAGGAAAAGTTTTCAGCCGATTGGCGTCATTTTTGGAGCCGTCATAGCTTCCCTGTTCCTCATCAAAAGTAATGAGTTGGCAACTGTGGGTCCTGATACCAGCAAGAGGGTGGACAGGTTATTCAGTACCAAATGAGCTGTGAGTGGGGAAGGTACTGCTCAATTCTGTCCCTTTAAATTTCCACTCTTACCCCCAACCCGGCCATGCAACATACTTCACTATACCAGAAGTGCTTGTGTATAGTGTTTGGGTACTGTTGTGATTAGATTTGGTGTTTTCAGTAGGAAATTTGGTGTTTGTGAAGCATGCCTGGTCATTATCAGCTGTTGGCCCAAAGAAGATTATGTTAATGTTTCTAATCAACTACACTGCCTCTATCCTGCACCAAATGTGAGTATTCAGCTATAAAAAATAGTGACAGTGGATCATGTGAATATAGTGTGCATATCTAGTGCACAGAGAATTGGTGAAATACGTGCAGTTCCTTAGAGGAATGCAGGAAACCGGCCTACAATCACAACACAGCATGGGTACACCTTTGTTTTTTGCGTTTTCCTCGAAAACTATGAGGCCTAGGATCACCATCTGGACTCAAATGAAAGCTAATTAAATTCTGCATAGGATGATAAAATAAAAACATAACAGTGGCAAGAAAAGATTTTTGCTAGAGCTCCCCGAATAAAAAAAATCTATTGTCTGTCTGAAATGGATTTTACTTTTTCGCTTATTACTCGAACACCATATCTCGTATCAAACTGGGACCTTCGGCATTCGAAAGCTAATATAATTCTCTTTCCAATGATGGTATAACATGTAGAGATTGATAAGTAAACATTCGACTTATGATGTTGGGAATTGAGATTTATGCTCCTGAATGTTTTTCACATGGCCCTAACATACTTATAGTTTCATCTTTTTTTGGCTAATCGTTTAGAACAAACATCGACCAATAGGAATATGTGGGTTTTGTGGCATAATAAATATGTTTGGATTGTGAAAATAAGCCGAAAATACACATTTTTGGATCATGCAGCAGGCAGGGGGTGAGGGGAGAGAAGCCGGTGCATCATGTCCCAGAAAACTTATTAACTAATCCGTGCACGAAAGGGTTAACTCAGGGTTTTGTGCATATGCTCTTCATCCAAGGACTGTCCAATGGTATTTGTTTCTATGCACTGGGACATCCTAAGAGCATACTTACCCTTATGATTCTACATTTACATCAGTAAACTGAGAATCCCTACGCAAACTCGGGCAGGTCACATTTTAACACCCAGCGTGGGTGTGAACACTCATGTGGAGAGCATCTATTCTCGAGATGCACCACAAGGTAATTAAGACACAGCCTCAGATTGCCTCTGTGGGAGTCTTGAACTTCCCCCTTAACCTACGGTACATATTTATGTACAAGCTCTGGACATAATATGTCCTATGGGACCCATGAGCGATACATCAGATTTTATTGGTATACAGTATTATCAACTGGGAACCAAGCTAGTCCTTGGATTGCTCAAATCGCTGAGGTCGCCTGTCTTATGGAACCCAGTGATCAACAGTTGCCCAAGTTACTTGTCAGTCAGCAGGCAAGACATCAGGTTTGCACCTACATTGTCACTTCCCTTGGTATATCTCACAACAAGGTTAAACTGCTGCATATAGTGTCCAGCATGTCAGTCTTGCATTAGCTGTCTCAGTTGTGCTGAGACTAGTAAGTGGTATATGATCAGTTTCCAAAGTGAATTGTCCTCCATATAAATAATAGTACTATTTCTTAATGCCGTCAACCACAGCCAAGAGTTCCTCCTCAAAAGTACTATAATTCCTTTCAGTGGGTTTTAGCTTACGGCTGTGGTATGCCACTGGGAAAATTCCACCTTCTAATTCTTGCATTAGTATGAAACCTACTCCATCTTGTGATGCATCGGTATGCAGTACGAAAGGTTTATTGGAATCAGGCACCTGCAAGATAGGCTCCTTACACAACATATTCAATAGTATTTGGAGCATGTTTCCAAAGCATCTTGTACAAAAGCTGGGCAATGAGAACAAAGCTGGGGATAAAATTTCTATAATACCCTGGTAAACCAAGGAATGCCCTAACCTGTTTCTTGGTCACGGAACTTGGGGCTTCCCTAACTTTCCTGATCTTATCGCCCTGACACCTGCAGCAATTGTTGCCAACAATATGACCGAGGAACTCCAACTCCCTGTGTGCAGTCTTACACTTGCTAGGCTTCACAGTCATGTTGAAACTCTGGAGTCTACTGAAGACAATTTCCAAGAGTCTGAGGTGCTCCTCTAACATGGCAGAATGAACAAGAACATCATCAGCGAACATTTCTACTCCTATGATACCATGGAGCACTTGTCTCATGGCTCAACTGAATACTGCTGGGGAATTGGCAAGTCCAAATGGAAGGACTTTTTACTGATACAACCCCCTAGGAGTAGCAAAGGCAGTGACACTCAGGATGAAGGGGAATCTGGGAGAATCCCTTCGCTAAAATGTGCTTTGTGAAATATCATGACTCTGCCCATTTGGAGAAGATGGCTATGTGGTCACCCATTGGCTCAGCATCCACTTTGGTGATTGCATTTAGCCCCTTGTAGTCACCACAAATCCTGACTCTGCCATCCTTCTTCCAGATTACTATCATTGGACAACAGGAAGGAAATGAGGACTTTTCAATAATACCTGCAGTCTCCATGTCGGCAATTTCCTTATCTACTGCGTCCAGTAGTCGCAAGGGGATTGCATATGGCTTAACCTTTATGGGAGTATGGCTGGTCAACTCAATTTTGTGACACTCAACCTTTGCGAGTATAGGTTGGTCAGAGAAGACATCAGCATACCGACAGAGCAATGACCTTATGACATTCTGGTCACCTAATGCTGAGTCTGTGTTAAGTAAGACATCTCTAACAGTCTCCTCGTGATGGGACTGACCGGTTAAGGGCTCGTCATCATGGTCATCAGCTGGAATCACTGCCGCTACCCTAGTTTCTTCTGGTGGCTGGTCACTGTCATTGGCTCCCTGTAGGCCAGTCTCCTCAGGGTTTAACTCATGATAGGCCTTCAACATGTTAATGTGGAACCTTTTACGAAGATTCCCCATTTGGATTATGTAGTTGAGGCCCGAAATGCGCACTGCTACATCATATGGACCTCTCCACTGTGCCAACAACTTGTTCTGGGCAGTGGGGAGTAACACCAAGCATTTATTGCCTGGACTGAACTTCTGAAGCTTTGCTTTCTTATCATAATAAGCTTTCTGAACTTCACATGCATTGATCAGTTCTTCCTTAGCTAAATTGCACGTTGAATGGAGGCAGTCAGCTAAATCAAGGATGTAGGTGTAGGTGGTCTTGACTTCAGAGTCGGGTTCTTCATCGTCCCATAACTCACAAAGGACTTGAAGTGGCCCACGGACCAACATTTCATACACCAGTTCAAAAGGTGAAAACTTCAAGGAATGCTATGGGACTTCTCGATAAGCAAAAAGAAGAGGGGCAATGAATTGCGGCCATTCTTTTGGCTGTTCGACAGGCATGCACTTTAACATCTTCTTCAGAGTCTCCTTGAACCTCTTACACAACCCATTACAAATGTGATGGAAGGGAGTAGTTCTCAAGCCTCGACTAGACAACAACCTGAATGATTCATTCATCATCGCAGAGGTGAACTGCGAACCCCAGTCGCTTAAGACCTCCATGAGGATACCTAGGTGACAGAACACTTCAATCATTATCTTTGCAACAGTGACAGCCTTTATATTCTTAACCTCTTAACCACGGGGCGTCACTTTCGTGACACTTGGGTGCAATGGATCATACTGCTGGGTGTCACTTTTGTGATTCTGTATTATTTGAATTTGCCCGGGCTTTCAAGTGGTTGCTTGTATCATCTGTCAGTACTGCCAGTGTCTAACAATAGTCAATGCTGCTAGTGTCATCAATACTCCCATCCATTGTTGACAATTTAGCCATTTCTCCCCATTCTTGACTCCCCTCCCTACCTTCCCTCCATTACTCTCTCCTTTCACCTGCCCCAGCTGTGCCATGCTAGGCAAATCTTGCCCGGATTTTTCCGGTCATTTCATCCTCTGGAATGAGCACTATGCCTTATTCTTATAAAAAATAATATATATAAAAAAGAAAAAAGGTAATTGATACTGCCATACACCTGGAATTGGCTAATTATCACCTGGCAACACCCTCGTGTTTGCTAATTTTCCCTGTTTATTTCCCCTTGAAATATGCTGTATAACCTGTTATCATAATGAAAAAATATATAAGAATGGAAGGGAGAAGCTTAAGTGATATTTACATTCACCTGGAACTACTTAATTTATTATGTATTGTCTACATTTCCTGCCATTCATTTCACAGCAAATAAATCAGCAGCTGTCACCTCCCTGACATTGTCAACCCGTGGCGACCCCATGTCCGCCTCGTCATTCAGTTCAGTGTTATCTCTTGAGATGAAAACACGCAGCACTTGTGTCCCTCCATTTCCGCCTCTTCTACCCCTGTGATGTCTACCCCGACTAAACCTCGTGTGAGAAGGGGTAAAGGACTAAGTGACTCTGCTGTGGAGCATGAACTGGCTAGTTTATCCATGATAATGATGGACAGTGACTACAATCTTTCTGGTGAATCGTGTGATGAGCCAGTGGAGGAAATGATGATAAACTACGAGTGCTTCAGTGTCCCAAGTTCATCCTGGCTCTAAGGGAAAGGAGTCCTTAGTTACTGGAAGTGAGAGTGTATAACATAGTGTAAATAAAATACAAATGTAAATAATTACTAATATAAGAATATGAGTACAAATACTTCGAGTAATGACAGTGAAAGCTTTGCTCTCTACGCTAGTTTACCGAACGAGAATGTGAATGCCTGGAGTGAAAGTAAACTACTATTACTGAAGGAAACTTATGGATAAATACTGTATATAGATGTAAGTGTAATAAAGTACTACGAATATAAAGTGTGTGTTTATGAATAATAAATGACAGAATACTAGCGGGGAACAAACGCGGGTGGGAAGCTGGTATGTGCTCATAATTTACATTGCTTTCACAATGTTTTGTTTGGTGTATGGATTCCAAAGTACTTGCAAATCAAAGAATAGTGTTTCTAGTGATAATATCAGGCTGTGGTAATCATATTATAGGGTGTCGGGAAGTGTAAAGTGGAGACTTCGTTACCCAAATTAAGAAGTCTCTACAAGTCCTATGGTAGTCGACCAAGGCTCAATAAACATCCCAGGAGAAAGCTATAGGTATGGGCCATATGCATATTTAATTATAATATTCTAGGGCTAATAACTGATTTTTGGCAAATATTTTTAAAAAGTCAGTCAGTCTGCGAATATTCCCAAGTGAGGTGCACAGACTGCCTCCGACATGCCTGCGCTTAAGGGCTTAAGGACAATGGCTTCAGGCCACTGTGTGCTGAAATCAACGATAGTGAGGATATACTTTGATCTATCACTAGCCCTAGGAGTCATTAGCCCAACAATGTCAACTGTTACTCTCTCAAACGGTTCAGAGATTGGTTTCAATAACGCAGGACAGACACGCCCCCGGTCAGCGGTATGCTGACACACATTACAGGTACACACTTGCCTAGTTATTTCCTGTCCCATTCCTGGCCAGAAAAAGTCAGCATGGATGCGGTCACAGGTTTTCTTTTGGCCCGTGTAACTTCCCATTGCTGAGGAATGACCCAATTCAAACACTGCTCGGCAATACTTTCCGGGAACAACAACCTGCAGTCGAATTTCTCCCTGGGGTGTTTGTGACTCACGGCACAGCCGTCCTCGCTTACGAAGGAACCTGGCTTGACCTCCCAGCGAATACCTAATCACATTACTCTCCAGCCTACTATGCACTGTGGCAAGTTTCGAGCCAGACTGTTATTCTTGGAAACATCTTGACTATGAATCAGATTTTAAGGTGTTTGATGGTCAATAGGGTGACACGGTTTGGAGTCTTGGCCATGGCTCATGTTGCTGCAACAGCCGAAGTCTGAGTAGCAATGGTAGCAACGTCTACGGCAGAACTATTTTTGATGTCTGGAATGTTACCTGTAATAAGGTCAAACAAAGGTTCTGGCATGACAACTACAACTATCAAGCCAGTGTAAAAAGAAGATGCCACCTGGATACATGCCTCAGAGAACAATCTCACTGATCTATCTATAAGTCTAAGTTGGATCTGCCTACCTGTGTACCTCTTGGGCCGAACTAGACAGCCTGACGGAGCAACCTGAGGAACCATTGTCTCTCAGAATTTTTACACAAACACCTCCCACAAACCCTGGTTGAACAAGATAGGCCCTGTTGCCAGTGGAAGGGTCTGAGGAGGTAACAGCCAGTCATTGATAAGACTGCGGAATGAATGATGCAGCAAATGTGGTGCCCTGAGAAGTAGATGCCTGAGGGGTTGTGCTCACTATCTGAGGAGTTGGAGCATTGACCACCTGTGGAGAAGGGCTCACCATCTGAGGGGGACTAGTGAATTGTCGGGAAGCATCTGTACTGGTGGGGACGGCACCGCTGTATTGCTGTTGGGGTATTAATACAGCATTTGCTTCCAGCCTATGAAACACTGAACCTGATTGTCCTGACTGAGCGTTACATGGTTTGTCTTTATTTTACTGCTGCTTGGGTTATTGCTGCTGGTTAGGGTACTGCTTGTACCTCATCCAATCGGGTTTCTGCATATTCTGCCCCTGGTCCTTCTTCTGCGGTTTGTTTGGACCATGGCCATTATTCTGAGAATGGCCTTGATGCTGGGGTTCAGTCTAAAATGGTTTCCCAGACTTGGCAGTATATTTCCTGTTCCAGGAAGAGTTTGGTACTTGTACGCAGTGAAGAATGCATCAGCCTTTTCCACCATTCGGCTGGCATCCTTAACTGACAAATCCTAATCTGAGCTATAAGCTCAGCAGAGCATGATTTTTCTACGTGTGTGCACAGCATAAGCTCAATTATCCCCTCTTGCGTGCGAGGGGTCTCATCTTTCTCCATCCATTCATCTAAGTAGGCAGTGAGACGATCGAGGAACTGAACAGCACTCTTTTTCTTGGAGACGCACCTTCATGAACCGATTCCTGCCGTCATCAACCATGAGACCGTACGATTTGACGAGTGCAACCTCTATCATCTCATAGGTGAGATTGTCTCCTCGAATTCTGTGGAGAATATTGAGGGCAAGGCCCTCAAACAAGCTAAGAAACTGGAACCACTTAGCTACCTCATCCAGCTGATACAGCTGTGCCATGTCCTCAAAATGAGCTATGAATGGCTCAATTTGCTCGCTTTCCTTGTATGAAGGAAGCTTGAGGTGCGGGGTAGCCAGAACATGTGCTGGGAGAGCACTCGTGGAGCTGGGGGTTGGCTCCACCAGATGTGCCTGAAGCCAAGGAGTCTCACTTGAGCTTCAACACCCCAAGCTCGTATCTCTCACGTGCCTCGCGCTTGACACATTCATATCCACGCTGTTCTCAATCGTATTCACGTTGAATTCTATGCTCTTCACGGGCATCATTCTCACGTTGCTGTTCATAATTGTACTGTGAGAACACATAGTCTTTAATTTCCTAGGGATTGGTAAGCCCCATATCTTTAGCTTCCTGTATACTGCATATGAACTAGTAGCCATGATGCTAACTCAGCTGAGATTAAGTGAACTAAAGACTGACGTACTGGCTGCTGTTTCACAGTGGAATGCTTATAATCGACGTAAAGAATATAGGCATAGGCTGGTGGTGACCAGTTTTATCTAGTTAACTGGTAAGGAAAGAGAAACAAAAAATTGCAACTGGCTGGGAAAATTTATATAAAATTAATAAAGCAGAATCACCACCAGTAAGGCGTGTCTATAAACTTTAATGATAGCTAATACTTAGCTAAGAGTGAGTGAGTTTATTATTTCGTTAATAGCTTTAATGCTAGGAGTTAATATCCTGGAATGATGTTGCCAGATCTCACAGGGGAAGTTGAAAATACAAATGAAATGCTAATAAATCGTTGGCTGACACAAAGGAATCGACTTATGAAACCAAGCCGTAAATTTTACTTTTATTATGGCTTACTACGCCGAATCTCTAAAGAGAATTTTAGAAACTTTCTAAGCAGTAAACAGCGGAGACATATCACTCACGAATGCTGTATTGCTCGTACTGCTGGCCCCTGAGAAAGTATCCCTATCCCTGACAATCGATAATTAATACTAATAATAATGGACACGTTCTTGCTGGTGCTAACTCGTAGTTGGCACAACGGATTTAAGTAATTAATCCCAAAGAACTGGCCTAAATACCAATTGTGATTAATATAAGAAATTTGTGTAAACTGGGAGATCCAAATTAAAGAAAGCACAATGTGGTGAAATCAAACACAATTCTACATTACATTAAGCTCAAAGAAAGGAACTGCAAATTTATTAATCACAAAAAAATTAACGTTATAAGAATCTCAGTGAATTAAAAATATCAAAGGAAATACACTCACTCATGCACTCAAGCAAATAGGTAATAATCTTAAGCCTAGAATAACAAGAATGAAAATACGGGTCAGTGGAGAAAAATGAAGCTGTACAGTAGGTACGAAAAGACTGGGAGTCTGTCTGCTGCTTTTCCAGGCACTGCAATTCGTTGCTAACGTCTACTACTGCCGATCACCAACTCGGTGGGGAGATGCAGGGAATCATTGTACTGCTGGAGACTAGCCACTGCGATGGGGATCATGCTCTTAACGCTCAGCATGACTACACCTTCTCCTGTGGCAGTCCAAAACTAACTGATGTAACCAAGCTGGGTACAAGAACGTGATAAATGGGCGTGGCTTAACAGCCAGAGAAGCAAGGCGCGGGAATGACAATTACACAAAAATATCGCTCAGTGAAATGCACTGTCTATACATAAAGACAGTCACTTATGAAACAATGACGAAGGTTATAAAAACTCGTTTCAAATCTGAGTGCAAAAGTGAGTGGTTAACTGACTGAGCGAAATTCTATGGGTTTCAATATTGTTCAAGCGTTCCCGCTAATATTAATACAATGTCACAAATTACCATACTAATAATACATGTAGTGAATTCGTGACATATATATATATATATATATATATATATATATATATATATATATATATACATTTTGCCAGCCGAGAGAGATTTGCAGATAGAAACAGGGGATATAACTTTGGAAGAGGTAGCAAAATCTATAAAGGAGTTAAAGAATTTTAAGGCTCCAGGTGAGGATGGAATATTCCCTGAAATGCTTAAGGTGGAAAATGACGAGTTGATGAATGCGCTTTTGAAACTTTTTAATGTGGCTTGGGATAATGGTGGAATTCCAGAAGAGTGGAAGAATGGAGTGATTATAAAAATACCAAAAAAGGGAGATTTAAGTGTGTGTGGCAATTGGAGGGGGATAACTTTGACACCTGTAGTTGCAAAAGTCTTTTCCAAAATCTTGTTGAACAGAATAGAGCTAGTAATTGATAAAATTTTAAGAGAAGAACAAGCGGAATTTAGAAAAGGTCGAGGTTGTAATGATCAGATTTTTATTGTAAGGCATCTAATGCAACAAGCTATTGAGATCAAAATGCCACTTAACATGTGTTTTGTGGATTTTGAAAAGGCGTTTGATAGCGTTTCACGTGGAGCTATGTTGAAAATTATGAGATTCTGTGGTATACCAGAAAAGTTTGTAAATATTATTAGAAGCCTGCATGAAAGTACTTTTTGTAAGGTAATGGTGGGTGGTTCTTTGAGTGATCCATTTGAAGTTAGGTCAGGAGTGATTCAAGGAGGAGTTCTTTCGCCATTGTTGTTTGTTTTGGTTATGGATTATGTTATGAAAAAGGTTGTAAGGAGAACAGGTGCAGGAATTAACTGGAAAGAAAATAAGAAGCTCATGGATTTGGACTATGCTGATGATATTGTACTGATTTGCGGAAGTATTTACTAGATGCAGAGGGTGCTCGATTGTCTGGTGGAGGAAGGAGAAAAAGTGGGATTGGTAATAAATTGTGGAAAGACTGAAATTATTAATATGAACGTGGAGAACCAAACCGATTGTGTAATTGGGAATAATGTGGTGAAGAATGTAGAAAACTTTAAATATCTGGGAACGATTGTATCATCTAATGGATCATTAAACAATGAAATTGAGGAGAGGATTAGACAGGCTTGGCGAGCTGTTGGAATGTTGAAATCTTTTTGGAATAATAATATGCTTTCGGTACATACTAAAGTGAAAATTTACAAG
Source organism: Coenobita brevimanus (assembly GCF_032717465.1). Taxonomy (NCBI): domain Eukaryota; kingdom Metazoa; phylum Arthropoda; class Malacostraca; order Decapoda; family Coenobitidae; genus Coenobita; species Coenobita brevimanus. Next base: position 26,561,348 of record NC_136971.1, read on the forward strand.
TCCATGGTTAGACCAATTTTAATTTACGGGCATGAGTCATGGTACAGTACAATTGCAACAGATCAGAAAGTATTAGGATTTGAGAACAAAATACTGAGAAGGATTCTTAGGGTAAAGTGGCAAGACAGAGTTGCAAATGAAAGAGTAAGGGATATTACGAGAGTGGAACCAGTTAATGAATATGTGAGACTGTTTCGCTGGAAGTGGCTGGGGCACATATACAGAAAAGAAGGTAGTTTAATACAGGATGTGCCAGAGTGGATTGTTAGAGGAAGAAGAGGTAGAGGTAGGCCGAGGGAAACCTGGTTGAGGACAATGAAAAAAGAAGCAGGAGAGGAGTGTTGGTGGAACCTGAAGGAGATGGCAAGAGACAAATATTGGTGGAGAGAGTTCATTGAGGCCCTATGCATCCGGTGGGGTGCCACAGGAAATGATTGATTGATTGATTGATTGATATATATATATATATATATATATATATATATATATATATATATATATATGTTTGTATATACTGTGTACTTTTGTTGGGACGACAAAGAACTAGGGAGGGGATAGTGTTATGTAGCGAGGTTTGCCAGTTAGGTAGCAAGGAGCTTCACGATGTTTCCAGATGTTTACGGTAGGCTGGTTCCGGTACGAGTGAGTTGCCAGTTTGCCTGCTGTTTGTGAGCGTAGTTATTTCGTAAGTTAATCATTAATTTTTGTGCTCTTTTTCTTTATAATATTTATATGACTGTTAAATTATGTCATTTAATTTAACCCGCCCCGTCCCGATGACGTATGGGTACATTGCAACGATTTGCATTTGCCAGTCCCGGCGACGTACCAGTACGTCGTGCAGTTGCAATGTGCATAATTTCGACAATTTTCAAATTTCGCGCTTGATTTGCGGTACGTACCCTCGCCTGACCTTCCCCTACCTGCCACCAGACGGGGACACTCGGCGACCCCGCGCGACCCGCGCTAGCCCGCCACTCGTCCACTCACCTGGTAGCCACGGTCCTGCTCAGACATGGCTAAGAGAGGTCTCTCAGAGAGCAAGATTCAAGTCGCCCTGGACACCTTTACCGGCGACAGTGATTCCCCACTGGATGACGAGGAGATGGACAAAGATTATGTGCAGCCAGAGGAGGAAGAAACCACCAGCAGTGACGAGGAAGTTCCGTCACCCAGGAAGCGGCAGTACGTGACTTACCGTGCTGCTAGAGAGGGGCAGGAGGCAAAGAAGGCACGTGGTATATCATATCCCTATCCCCAGCGTGCTTTGGAAGGAGAATTCGAGGTCAAGGACGAGGACGAGGACGAGGACGGAGCCGTGGGACGTGCTGCCACGTGGTATGGACGGGAGGTCATAACACATCATGGCCCAGAGCACACACCACGTCGTATGAGCAGGTATGGGCCTAGCATTCTGTTTGGGGAGCTAGGAAGTCAAGTGGAGGGAGTGGGGAGTGAAATGGAAAGTCCTGGGATTAGGGAAAGTGAGAGTGACGTGAGTGAGTCATTGCTCTCCCTACGTAGTGTGAGGCAGCAGAGTGGATCACGTGGGCCAGTGCGGGTGCGTTCATTATCACGTGGGGTTGTGAGGGAGGGGGAAGGTGGGGAGAAACCACTCCAAAGCACGTCTTATGCTCCCCAATATCCCCCAACACGTGGTCGAGCAAGGTTGCGTGAGAGAGTACGTGGTGTGGTAATGGAGGGGGAAGGTGGGGAGGAACCACTCCCCAGCACGTCTTCTGCTCCCCAATATTCAACTATTTCATCCCCACAGCCCCCCACTGTTCCTCAAGGCCGTAAGGGTAAGGGAAAGGGAAAGGGTAAAGGCAGAGGGAAGAGGAGTGACAGTGGGGAAGCCCTCCGTACTCCTTCTCCCCCACCTCCCCAACCAGGATCTCCTCCCCACCCAGACGAAGGTGGTGATGGGAACGAGGGATTTGTGTCGTGGGATTGGGAGGATGGGAGTGATTTTTCTCCCCTCATTCACCCCTTCACTGAGCAAGGGCGATCTGGCTGCATTGCACCAGGTATTCACAGTAATTCCACCAGGTTGGATTTTTTCCACCTGTTTTTCAGTGAGGCATTCGTAGATCAGATCGTTTATCAGACAAACCTGTTTGCAAGCGCCCAGCGCCTAGAAAGTGAAAGATTGGGAACAAGGAGTAAGCATTCTATGATCTATGATTACCCTGTCTCCCTTCCAGAAATGTTCTTATTTTTTGCCCTTGTCCTTTTGATGGGTATTATAAGAAAGAATAGAATTCCTGCTTACTGGACTAGGGACCCTGTTATGTTTACCCCCATATTTGGTCAAGTGATGAGCCGTAATTGGTTTCAACAAATTCTAAGTCGCCTCCATTTTTATGATGCTCATGACCCTGCAAATACAAACAACACTGACAAAATGAGGCGAATTCGGTTGGTCTTTGATCACCTCAGGCAAACCTTTCGATCCTCATTCTATCCCTGTAGAGATCTCGTCATAGACGAGAGTCTCGTGTTGTGGAGAGGCAATATTTCATTCAGACAGTATATACCCAGCAAAAGGCACCGTTTTGGGTTCAAGATCTTTGTTATGTGTGACTGTAGGACTAGATACGTGCAAGACATAGTCTTGTACACCGGTGCACAGACAGACATAATAGAAGATCGAAGTATAGGACTTTCGGGAGCAGTGGTAAAGACGATGATACAAGACTACCTTCATCGCGGTCACGTTCTCTACCTCGACAACTGGTACCCTAGCCCTCTTCTCGCTCGTTATCTTCACACACATGAAACGGGAGTCTGTGGAACCGTAAAGGTGAACCGGCGTCACATGGTCAAGGTAGGGCGGAAACTTGCAAGGAGTGAGGTTGTCTTCTTCAAAGCCAGCAACATCCTTGCAACAATGATATCGACGGTAGAGTGTGACAGGACAACGATGAAGTGGTATAAGAAACTGTTCTTTCACTTACTAGATATCACTGCTCTGAATTGCCACCACCTTCACGCCATGACCACAGGAGTTCAGGAAACATTTGAAGGGTTTGTGAGGGAGCTCACAAGAGAAATCTTTGCTAAGTATGCTGTTGAAAGGCCCCAGCAGCGCCCCCGCACTGCCCCTATTACCCAGACTCCCCAGAGAATATCCGGCCGCCATTTCCCCACTCCTATCCCTCCCCAGCCCAACAGACCTAGGCCCCAGCGCAGGTGTCACGTGTGCAGTAATTCCCAGGTGAGACTCACGACACAGAGGAAGGACACCCGCTATGAGTGCGTGCAGTGTGACGTGGGTCTGTGTATTCATCCATGTTTTAGTGAACATCACACGTTGATGCAATTTTAGCATGGTGTGAATGCGAAAGGACGCTGAAATTATGAGGTAAATACGACAGACAGACGCTCAGTGAAATTATCAGTCATGTGGATCGCCAAATATTAGTATAAAGTGCCTACTGGTAGAACATAAGTGAAAACATTGGGTGTAAGTATATAAATCTGCCCTAAGTTGAAACTTACATAGAGAGGGTTGTATGATGCGATATTCTGTCGCTCAGTGCAATAAATACGGCCCGTTATTATATAATTATTATTATGTGACATTCTTACGGGTATAATATAAGTTCAAATTATTGTATATGATGATGTATATTCTAAGTCAAATATTCATAGCGTGTGTATAAAGATAAGATTTCCTGACGCTCAGTCGAATGAATAAGGCACGTATTAGTCAAAATAAAAGTCAGCAAGTGATAAAGTGAATAATTAGTATATAAGTGTGTGAGTGAATTAGTATATAAGTGTGTGAGTATTATGTATGATGAAACATTCCTTGCGAGGGTATTTTCAGGCGATATTCTCACGCTCACTTGAATAAATAATGGCAGTAAGTATGTACAATGCATTATAGGGGTGTAAACGTGTGTAATGTAAGTGGGAAAATATAATTGGAGTGAATAAATAAAGTAGATGATGAAACACGAGTGTTTGAGATTGTGGTTGCTACGTGAATAGGCGCTAGCATATCGCTAAATGCCCTCGTAATGAATGTAAATAATTGAAAACCTTTACAGTGGTGGAGGAAAGGTTCTATGTAAAGGGGAAAATAATTGGAAAGTGATAAAACAATTTGGTATGTTGAAATACGAGTCATAGCGAGTGCGCTTACTAAGCTGATGTGCGCTAAACTTATGCTGCATGTCATCATAATGAATGAAAACATCTGAAAACACTTACAAACAGTTGTAATTGGTAAATTGTCATTGAAACAGAAGTATAAAAGTAGAAAAAATGATAGGTTGACTCATACCAGAAACTTAGCATATAGCATGTTACGACTCGGACCAAACTCGCAATGCTCGTGCGATGGTACAATGCTTATTTTTCATATATATGTGTCTGAAATCCATTATATTGTTACTATATTGTTTATTAGTTCAAATTCAATAAATATAGAGGTGTTGTTTGTTGTTTCTCCCATTATTCCTTACCATAGAAAACGTAAACGCATATCCAGCCCATTACAGAATACGATACCTGCGGGGGGAAACCGCACCTGTACAGACCACTTATAGATCGCAGGGACCACTTTCTTTATGATTTTCCTTCATTTCTCGACCTAAGCGGAAGTTTTAGAAGAAAAAAATATTTTCCAAAAAGGCTCGGGACTGGGGGATATCACAGGTGCGGAAAGCCTCGGGACGTGACGGGTTAAGTTTGTATGCCATATAATTTAGAGTGTTATGTAATGTAAGAAAACTCTTTACATAGTTTGGATATCTCTGAGTTGGCAACTGTTGTTCTCGTGGAGTGTAGAAAACTCAAGGATATAGGAAGCTTATATAAAGATGGGGTAGAGACTGTTTCGAGGTCAGTCGGTTTTCAGTTCAGTTTGAGTGTAGTGTAGTGCTGTTAGTGAAGTGTTGCTGGCAAGCATTGAGTGTAATTACAGTTAGTGAAGATTATTTTTGGTACTTGAGAAAACAGTGAAGTGTTTGCTGAAGTTTGTATATCATCAGAACTTTTAATTACAGTGAGTTGTCGTCAGGCATTAAGTGTAATAACAATTAGTAAAGTTTGTATAGCTCCAGTGCTTATGAGAAGAGTGAAGTGATGTTGGAGAGCATGAAGTGGAATTACATGGAAAATAAAGACTAACTTTACGAAGCCAGTGTTCATTATCGCCTCGGCTGATCTTGTGTGCTGTACACCGAAAGGCTGACCATAGGAAGAACAACTGACTGGGCAACGTCCTTCCTGTACTGTACTACTGCTGTTGGAGGTTGTGGCAGTGTGGGGACGTGGACGTAATATATATATATATATATATATATATATATATATATATATATATATATATATATATATATATATATATATATATATACAAGCTTTACTAATTGTTATTACACTTAATGCCTGACGACAACTCACTGTAATTACAAGTTCTGATGCTATACAAACATCAGCAAACACTTCACTGTTTTCTCAAGTACCAAAAATAATCTTCACTAACTGTAATTACACTCAATGCTTGCCAGCAACACTTCACAAACTTCACTAACAGCACTACACTACACTCAAACTGAACTGAAAACCGACTGACCTCGAAACAGTCTCTACCCCATCTTTATATAAGCTTCCTATATCCTTGAGTTTTCTACACTCCACGAGAACAACAGTTGCCAACTCAGAGATATCCAAACTATGTAAAGAGTTTTCTTGCATTACATAACACTCTAAATTATATGGCATACAAACTTAAATTAAATGACATAATTTAACAGTCATATAAATATTATAAAGAAAAAGAGCACAAAAATTAATGATTAACTTACGAAATAACTACGCTCACAAACAGCAGGCAAACTGGCAACTCACTCGTACCGGAACCAGCCTACCGTAAACATCTGGAAACATCGTGAAGCTCCTTGCTACCTAACTGGCAAACCTCGCTTCATAACACTATCCCCTCCCTAGTTCTTTATCATCCCAACAAAACTACACAGTATATAAAAACACAAACTTTAATCTTAATGAAACATCTAACCATACACAAAATAATTCTTCAGCTTATCAGGTCTTCTTCCATGCCGTTTCTGATGATGTCCTTGCTCTGCCACACAGTCCACTCCTCCTGGAAAGTCTTGGTCCTCTTCTTCATTTATTTCTTTTGGGAAACCGTCACAGTCCTCTTGCACTTGAGCTCCTTGGTCCTTCTCAACATCCTCGGCTGCGGGTGAGCACGATTCCTCGGAGACGTCCCAGGTGTACTTTCCTGGCCCATGGTACTGCCACAGACGATTCACGTGTACCACCTTTGGGTGAGACTTCCTGTCTCCCCAAATCCGATATGTTACATCTGATAGGCAGTCCAACACAGTGTAAGGCCCGTCTCATGGGCTCTGCAGCTTCGGTGACTGTTCTTTCATTTGCTGAGGATTGTATAACCAAATTTGGTCACCATCCTTGAAGCTCACCTCATTTGCCTTGGCATCGTACTTGCACTTCATCACCCCTCCTGAAAACTTGAGGGCTCCTAGCACTTGATGATGTACAGGCTATAAAAAAAGTTTCGGCACCCTTACGACACGATACATTATGATACACCACATGAAGCATTCTGGATTTCTCCTGAATTTCGGTGTGCTTGGTATCCATGGACCTGTGTTGCTGGTGTGTGTTACTTCGTCCGCTAACGATGAAATCCAGTGGGAGAGTGAGAGAGGTACAGGGGTATCAACCACACCACGTATTCTCGCCGTCTGTTACAGTGATCGTTGCGAAAGGTATCAGAGCAGGGGGTGCCGAAAAATTTTTTAGAGGGTGTGCCTCAACCAGCCTTTCCTGAAGGTGTTTTGCATAGCCGGTGGTGTCTGTAGGCAGTTCTTCACCAGGTGGTCTTCCCATTAACAAGTCAACAGATAAGCATTATTCGTGGCCCAACATCAGTTTTGCAGGAGTATAGCCAGTAGACTCATGGGATGCAGACCGATATGCTATCAGCAATGCAAGCAATTTCAGGTCCAATTCTGTTTGTCCCTCTGTGCGGTACTTGGCCAGTTCTTGTCCCAGGGTCCAATTGAATTTCTTCACAATCCCATCTAATTATGGGCCTTAGTGGGGTTGTCTTGGTCTTCTTGATCCTCAGCAGCTTGCAGCACTGATGGAACACAGCAGACTCGAAGTTTCTACACTGGTCTGAATGTAACTCTTGTGGCATCCCAAAATGATAGAAAACCTGATCAACCATCACAGCCTCTTGATCAGGGATAGCACAGGCTTCGTGCCACTTTGTGAAGTAGTCCATGGCGACACATATATACCGGTTCCCTCTTTCAGTGAGTGGTAAACATCCAGCAATGTCCAGTGTAACTCTATCCATCGGTGCACGCACTTGATACAGCTGGAGAGGGGCGCAACCACGTTTCTTGGATCCCTTCTTGGCACAGCACACATCACAGGCCCGACACCACTCTTCACCATCCTGATGCATGTCAATCCAGCAGAACCTGTGTTGCAGTCAGCTTAGAGTTGTCTTCACTCCCAGGTGCCCACTAGTGTTGTGGTTATGGGACTCATCCAAGATCTTAGACCTCATTTTCTTCAGAACCACCAGCTGCCAATACTTGCTGAGGCCATCGGGTGTCTTCCACTGATGCTTCAGTAGCCCACTGTTCAAACGAAGTAGGTCTCACTGACTCCAGTAGCTCTTGGTCGCAGGGCTTAACCTGGACTCTTCTTCCCAAGGTGGTTGCACTGTACTCCACTGGAGCCAATCTAGCACTGGTTGCAAATCTGCATCCTCCATCTGCATCCTCTCCTCTACTGACATCTGGCCCATAATTTCCAAAGCAGCACCTTCAAGGCTAATAGCAAGCTGCACTGCCCTCTGCATATCATCCCAACCATTCTGATCTGCACGTAACTCAAACTGTGTATGGTAAGCTTCCCAAGATACCATCAAATTCCTGAGGTTTCTTTTCAGTTGGACCCCCATTATAGCCATGCACTTCACTGGTTTGGGGCCTAAAAACTGGGGCATCATAATTAAGGCCAGGACTTAAATCTCCTACATTCTGATTATTCAACCTTGTAATGCTACCTTTAGATGCCTGGGATCCGTCAAGATTCATCAAACACTGTCCACTCCTTTCATATGCCCCCCGTACACTAACCTGAGGCTCAGCAGTGCAATATTTCTCTGCAGCCTCAATTTTCTCACTAATTATCTTCACTTGGTCAACTACATGCTTCAACTGGTTATCTATATGCTGTCTACACTTCATCACTACTGCTGCACTAATCTTCAGCTGGTTGTCTACATGCTGTTTGCAGTCCGTCACGATTTCCTCACTAACTGTCTTCAACTGGTCATCTACATTCTGTTTACAATCCACATTATTGCTTACCACATTCTTCTGCTGATCTAGCTTGGCAACTGCATCCTCCTTAAGCTGTTGGTGTTCTTCCTTCATTTCCCCCATGAATGTATCTAGCTGTCCTTGCCCCCTCATTTGTATCTCCCTCTCTTGCTCCTCTGATGCCTCTTGTAGTTGCTCATATCGTCCTTTTTGTTCTTCACGTTGTGCCTCCAATAGTTCCTTATTTTGCATCAACAGTACACTTCGTGCCTGTAATAGTTTTTGAGTTCTTTAGGTTGTTCCTGTATTAGCTTCGCAATTGTTGCCAGGGAAATTTCCTCCTACCCAGCTTGAGACCTTGTTTTCACACCTTCTGCTTCCATGTCAAAGATTAGACTCACTGAAGCACTGAATAATCCCACTCCTGACACCAGTGTTACGTCCACGTCCCTACATTGTCACAAGCTCCAACAGAAGTAGTACAGTACAGAAAGGACGTTGCCCACTGAGTCGTTCTTCCCATGATCAGCCATTCGGTGTACAGCACACAAGATCAGCTGAAGCGAAAATAAACACTGGCTTCTTAAAGTTCACTCTGTGCTTGCAATTGTTCTTTTTATTTCGCTCCTGAGCTCTTTCTGTTCTTCACTTTGGGCCTGTAGTTTTTCATTCTGTGCTTGTAGTTGTTCATTTCTTTCTTTCTTTGAAGCTTGTATTAGCTTCACGATTGTCACCATCTTCATCTAAGCTTGCATTACTCTCGAAACTTCGAGTATACTCTCGACGGGGAATTGTTGCCAATTCAGAGACAACCAAAACATGCCAAAGCTGTCTTACATTACATAACACTCTAAATCATTTACCATATAAACTTAAATTACATAATATAACAAGCAATCACTTAAATAAAAAGAAATAGAGCACAAAAATTAATGCATAACTTATGAAATAACTACGCTCACAAACAGCAAGAAAACTGGTAACTCACTCCTACCGGAACCAGCCTACCGTGAACATTGGGAAACATCGAGAAACTCCTTGCTACCTAACTGGCAAACCTCATTTCTTAACAATATATATATATATATATATATATATATATATATATATATATATATATATATATATATATATATATACACACACACACACACGTATGCATGGACACATTATAACCATCGCAGAAGGCCATAATTTCGTACACACTCAGAATCTATGCCACTGCCAGTATTCCATTCACAAGCTTAGGATTCGAACAAGCGAAATGAACTTTCAACATTTCCATTCCGTGTGGAATATACTGTTTATAAATGTGCTAGCAGCGATTGCAGCATGATGCAATATGTCATCACAAGTAAGTAACACAGATCCTTGATCGCGTGTCGGATCTTAGGACATCTTTCCTCTATATCCTTTTATCAGTGTTAGCAGTCATCAACTCCTGCGTGTCCAGGATGTCATGTGTATTATTCATATCAGTAACGACGATTTCATTCTGATTAGGAAGACATTGAAGTGGAAGGTTAACTGAAGTAAATATCTTCTTCATTCAGTTCGAAAAGTCTCTCATAAATAATATATATATATATATATATATATATATATATATATATATATATCTATATATATATATATATATATATATATATATATATATATATATATATATATATAAACTATTTTTAAATATTTTTTCTTGGTAGAATCATACAGTTCGTGAAACATAAGAGATATTTTGTGGTAATGGTAGCCAATATAAGCTTTAAAAATGAGTAGACGCCATCTTAAAGTTAAGGAAAATCGTCTAAAGGAGTCTAACAAAGTATACACGGTTTCCTTGCGCTGCGCAACGAGTCCTTTTTTGCCGTTAATATAAAAATGACAACATCCACTCCAGTTACGTAGCAAGAATATGTTAGCTTACCAATGAATTATTGTTGGTAATGATGATAACAGACTCCACCACTGGTGCAGCGGCCGGCACAGTGTTCAGCAGTACCGTAGCTGCCGTCGCCTCAGCAACATCACCTGCACAACGTGACTCATTGGGGTTATGACTCAGCTTGCTGGTATGGACGTATATGTAACCAGAACCGAAATTACGAAGTATCTTGTACAGGACGCTGTAATGTTACGCACCCATATAATCATTATAGGATATTTACTAACTCTTATTGCCTCATAAACGAATGATTATCTATCTGTGTTCTTTACTTACTTGAGGGCTTAAGTGTCCTGCAGTAGACTGGGATGAACATACAAGGGAAAGTTAGAGGAAGTAACGTAGCTGACAACTTCATCTCGACTAGACAAAGCTTTTCTCACACTTCTGAAAAAAAACAAAATGTTAAGAATGTTAATTAATTTCTTTAGATAATTCTGGTTTGCTAGTGTGTCAGTGCCATCTTAATTCCTTTGGGACTGCCGGCGGATGATTTCATTCAATTTAAGGGAAAATACTTTCGATGAATGCCTAAGAATACGAGTGCTACAAATGCTTTAATGGCTTAACTATAAAAGAGTACTGTTGAAATGCATGATCATTGTTTAATTTACGCCGAAGGACGAGAGATACACTATTATGTGATAGGTACTTGCCTACTAGTTATATTCTTTCTTCATTAAAAAAAAAAAAAAAAAGAATAGTTGTAAACCTTCACCATGCCAATATCACCCAATTTAATACGTCCCTCATCTGTAAGAGTATTCATGCCGTCTAACCCAACCACTCACCATCGTCCATGTCTGTCCTACTCATTTCTCTCCAAAAATTTAAAAGAAAAAAATCAGATTAAGTGACTGATTATAATGAGTGGACTGATAGGACTAAATCAGGATTGATAACAATTGTTAACTGATCAAATGGATTGCTGATTCATTAGCTCCAGTATCGTAATTAAGTACAAGAGGTTCAGACTGCTTCGGAGAAAATATCATAAAGTTTGACGTCACCTGACCTGAAGTGATTCTTTAACACACCTATGGAGACTTCAGTAGGTCTGACCTCGGGGCTTGGGCATGAATGTACACTCGGCATCAGAAGTCCTGCTGTACTTTGTACGTTTCCTTCCGTGAATTTTAAATATCAGTGTGTTGAAGCCGCAGCAATTGACGGTGATGACTATTTAGTAACACTTCAGTGTCATCATAGTCGGTTGCCGTGGATTCACTGCACTGATTTTCAAAGTCTGTAGCGAGAAAAATAGGAGTGTCGACAGGCCATCTGATACTGGCTGTACACAATCGGATCAGGTCTTGAGAAAGGTAACGAGAAAAATATGAAAATGATCTACATGAAGGTAAATAGTTAAGACTGAATGTGAACTAAACTAAAAATAATCTATAGTAGTCTGAATGATTTTGAACTGATGTAGCTGAAAAATGCTTGACATAATTTGACTTAAAATAGATTCAGTGGTTTTATATTTACCTGAATCGAATGGACTGGATTGGTAACTGTGATATGTAGGAATCAACCTTATGTTCGGAAGAAGGGCACTAACCAGGCGTGACCCTTACCTGTGATGGCTAAGTTCGAATGGGTATGGTGCATGTGAAAGTCGGCTCTTTGGAATGTCTTCCTGAGCACAAAAGAAAATCTCTCCTTTCCAGTAACTACCACAATAATTCCCCCAGGGTATGCGGCTGGGCAACTGAAAACAAAAAAATACCAGTTCATTAGTAGTTCTAGTAGTTGTAGTAATAGTAGTAGTAGTAGTAGTAGTAGTAGCAGCAGTTGTTGTTGTTGTTGTTGTTGTTACTGTTGTTATAGAATAACAATAATCTGTCTGGCGGAGCAGACCCATCAACAGTAGGCGAGCAATTTCCCCTGCAGGACTATCCCTTGCAGTGAACCGATGTCCCCTTAGGTAAATAGCGGCTCACCACAGCGAAGCATGGGGAAAAATGTTGAGATTTGGTTCGTGGATGGACGCCACATTTGTTTCTGCTCACCCAGGTAACAGGGGCATCATAACAGACTCCTCATCAACCCGTTAACAGCCTAATAGTAAAGCTGGCATGTAAGATTCCGACAAACCGCATGCATTTAACCTCTTGACTCCTCTTCCTCTTTCCTGCCGCTGACATGACATTTTTTCTGAGTTTTGTTACCATACCCCAGTTCTGTCTGTCTGTCTGTCTCTTCATCTATCTATCTATCTTTACTTTGAAGCGGTATAAACTTTTACTTAGTGGTAAGTGGGGGCACTTACCATCCACTCACAAGATGTAATGCTGCTCTCGGGTGCCTGCCTTTTCCTCTCTTCGTTTCTTCTTTTCTTCCTTCATCTTCTTTCTTTCCTTCATTCTTTTCTCTTCCTTCTGTCTACTGGTGACTCTACAATGAGTGACAAGTCAAATGGTTCCTGTACACCAGGAAACCATTTACTACGCTGGGTGGTAACCATATAACTAAATTATGGCGCCTGAGAGTTGAGCGGATAATTAAGGCTTTCCAGTCGGATTGAGCCAGTGCAGGTTTATATCCATGGGTGGTTGGGATTTGTTGCTCAGGGAATGCCATTCAGGGATGAGTGATGCTGGTCACAGTCATCTTAAATGTCAGGACCAACTTGCCTAGCCCCGGGTTCCTACGCTTCTCTGGGGCAACCCCGAATTAGATGATGAATGAAAAAAAAATACCTTGTCACTGCCGTCGTCTACTACTCACATCTGTCACTTTCTACCCCAGCATCATCCCAGTCCTTCCCATCCAATGCTGTCTTTACTGTTCTCCAACTGCGTTCCTGGAATGTTGGCTGCTTTCAGTCGTGAAGCAATCGGTATTCTTTATGTATACATGTTGCTTGCCAATCACTCTCGATTTAGACTGTCGTTATACCGTAAAATATGTTTACACTACACTTAGAACAACACTCAGTTCTTGCACTTAGTGTTGAACAGCTTTGTTATTTGCCTGTAGTAATTTAATTGTAAGACGTACAATGCACACACGCCAGTAAATTTCTGACCAAGGGAGGGCAGCACAACTGAAGATCTTCGAGCCCCAGTGTGGGTGAGTCTCTTTAGGCATTTGAATAGTTGGAACTAGAGTTCACCTCATCACTGGCTCACACTGTTGTCTACACAAATTTTTTCCCATGATTTCCTCCATCCAAGAGTGAGGAAAGAGGCAAGGATGATGATTATGATGATGGTGATCATGATCGTGATGATTTATATACGGTTTATAATTGTATGTGTTGTGTGTAGGTTCGTTTTCGTTGAAAGATTCCCTGCACATATAGTGCAGGCCGGGCCATACATTAGCCCGGTCAGTGGTGTATGGGCTGATTAAAAAAAACAGTAAGTGGGGAGGACAGGACCTGGGGACTGCCCAGCACACACGTCCTGTCTCCTGACTGGCTTTGTGGTGTGTGTGTGTGTGTGTAGGTGTGTGTGGGGGGTTATCTATGTGCATGCGTGCGTACTAGCTTGTGTGTGTGAGGGCGTTGTCTAGGCGCATGCGTGCATACTAGCTTTTTAGTGTGTGTGTGTGTGTGTGTGTGTGTGTGTGTGTGTGTGTGTGTGAAGAAATGAACAGATCCCTCTGATAGTGAAATAGGTCTGCATGTATTCAGTTTAATAAAACACACTTATTACTCTGTCTTCCGTCAGTCTTTGTCTGACGTTAGTCAATGTGTGCATGCGTCATACAAGCAGCTGAGTACATCTGTTCACATTCTTTAATGCTTATATATATTTCATTTCATTCATTAATTGCTATTAGCGCCGGGGTGGGAAAAAAAAGCCGAAGACATAATTATTTATCAGATCTTCACAGAAAGAGGTTGAAAACCCGTGTATTTCTGCGGTTTCTTTCTTCTTCCTTCCAAACTCTTTTTTTTTTTTTTAACTTGACGCCATTCCTGTATTTCTCCACGAAGTTCCTTCTAAACTGACAAAATTCCCCTTGATCCAATAGCCCCATGCATTACTAATTATTATTATTATTATTATTATTATTATTATTATTATTATTATTATCTTCATCATTATTATTATCATTATTATTATTCTCTCCGACAGGGAGAGTATGTTTTTACCCCTGTTTGTTAGTTATTTTGTTTGTTTGTCTGTTAGCAGGATTATTCCAAACCTAAAAGAGAGATTTGGACTAAATTTGGTAGGTACCGGTATATAGCCCATAACCCAGGGAGCAATTGATTAACTTTTGGGACAGATCCTGATCGTATTACAGATTCTGAATCCGGAAAACACGTTTTGCGAAGTTCTAATCATTGATAAGAAACCCGAATCCATTATGAAGAGTGGTTTGGAAATTAAGTTGCTCTTGTCGAAGAGATTCGCTCCACTGAGTGCCCCTCCAGTTACTATTATTATTTAGGCCTTTTAAAAGCATTTATGTGGTCAAAAGCCAACTATATAAACAACTACTTTTTTTTTTTTTGTATCTATTGTTTCACTGCGATCATTATTCATCACGCCAGTTTGCGTAGGAAAATGTCAGTGTACTGTAACCGTGTGGAGACCATCTTGCTGTCCCTTGTGAATGTTGGTAATCTTGTTTATTTAATTTGTATTTATATCTGTTAAAGTGTCTAATGATCGTCAATGGAATTCAAATAATTGCCGCGTATTGGCTGAATGAAAGGCATAAATGGTGCACGGCGAAAGTTAGGTATTTTTGGCCAACTCGGAATGTCAGTGGGAGGCAGTGTAGCCCGTCCTTTTACTTAGGTGTTACAATTTATTTATGCCAGTTGATTGCACAAGGGTTACTAAGGTCGGCGGACACTACAGTTTAAGCCAGGTTTAAAGACTGTGTACTCTTGAATGTTGCATCAGCAAACGAGGGCAAGCAGTCTGGACACCCCCAGGCCGGGAAACAGAAGCGACAAGTGATTCTGAGAAGTAAGAAGATGATCTCTTAGAACTAATGAGTTAGTAAAATTAGGTTAGTTGACCGCGTTAAATGTCAGAAAAACCAAAGTGACCTAATCAAGATTAAGTTCGTCCAGTGTTAAGTTCAGACCACTTCAGGTTCATTCAAGTTCTGCTCATATGTTCCAGGCAGGTTGGGATGTTTATGACCGGTCACTTTAGGCTACTCACCACGTGTCAACAAGTGGGTTGGCAGAGGGTTAGCTCACCCCGCACCCCATAAATGAACGAACTCAAAGGCCAAACGGCCATCCTTTAAAGAAATAAGGCATCTGGCAATTGATAGAGAGAGATATTTTCCTTCTTTTTCTTTTAGCCAGGTTCTATCCGGGCAGTTTTGATCCATTGAAGCTACTCGGATTTAGGTCAATAAACCAAACTTAGCTGGGTCGTTTTAGATCCACCTAACCCCAACTTCAGTGACAGATGTTAACAACCCATGTGTTAAGGAAAATTATTTCTCAGGCCTTGAACGTCTTGTTGAAACCAGCAGTAACAAGCAGACTATGCCCACGACACTTACCTTTGCTTATTGTCATCAGCCATTTTTCTTGTTAGTCTACCGTAAAAAGCAGACATGTACAGTCGGCTGTTTTTTTTTTTTTTTTTTTTTTTTGATTACCTAAACCTGCTTCTTATTCCCTCCGAAAGGAAGAATATGTATTCACCCCTGTTTATTTGTTTGCTTGTCCGTTAGCAGGATTACTCAAAATCCAAAGGAAAGATTTGGACCAAATTTGGTGGGTAGATAGCTTATGTCTTAGGGAACAATCGATTAACGCTTGGGACCGATCTGGATCATAATACAGATTCTGGATCCGGAAAACACTCTTTGTGAAGCACTAATCAGTGATGAGAAAACCTAACCCATAACGAAGAGTGGTTTAGAAATTTCTTTGCCCTTGCCAGAGAGATGCGCTCAACTGAGTACCCTTCTGGTTTGTATCTTGCTTTATAGGTAAAGTAAACAAAAATTCAATATAAGAGCAATCCGAGATTGGAAACCTCCGCCAAGGAGATGTTATCTTGTAATTTTTGTGCAAGCATTGTAGGTATTATTTATCTAGATAGAAAATAAAATATTTAAATTGCCACTATCCCGCAATGATGAAGAATCCTTTTGAAAATTCGTGGATCTTAATTATGATAATCCGGGTGATGCAAGATGTTATCTTGCAGTTTTTGTTCAAGCATTGTAGGTATTATTTATCGAGTTAGGAGATAAACTGTTGAAATTGCCACTGTTCCACAATGGTAAGGAATCCTTTTGAAAAGTCGTGGATCCTAATGATGATGATCAGGGTCACCACCAAAACCTGTTGGATTGTTCCTTGGGCCATACCCTACCCCTCCACAAAATTTCAGCACAATCCTTTCATGACATTTTGAGAAATCCTGATAACTGGCAAACAGACAAACAAACGAACCAACGCCGACAAAAACATAACCTCCTTGGCGGAGGCAATAATCTAGAAAGGAATAAAAAAATTCAGAAACATCCATACAGCCTCACTACAAGAATGACTGCCTCTATATTCTTCACTCACCATTCCCCTGGCCCTGCCCCAGACAGTGCAGAGCTTGACTTGTTATTAAGCTGAGGCAGGATTTTATATGGTATGCTTCATCAAATATCACATCTTCCAAAAGTTTGCATATTTACTTACCATCAAACAATTCCTAAGAAATGCAAATCACGTAATTGCAGCTTATAATAGCATTATCTACCATGCCTCAATAAGTAAAATCAGGCCCAACCCATCTACTAACAAGTCTACCCATCTACTCACAACTCTACCCATCAAGCCACCACCAAGACAACTCACAAGTTTACACACACACACACACACACACACACACACACAGACTTTTATAGCTGAGAATGCTGCCTCGCGGCCATATTGGTCCCCAAAGCCCTTCACCAAATTAAAGTCGTTTATGAACAGCTAACACCACAGCCACCACCATCATCATCACAGCTACCACCACCATCATCATCATCATCATCACAGCTACCACCACCATCATCGCCACCACCACTACCTCCTCCATCACCACCATCATCATCACAGCTACTATTAACACCACCAACCACCACGGTTACCACCACCACTGCTATCATACTCATCGTCACAGCTATCACCACCACCACCACCATATCACCAATATCATCATAGCCAACACCACCACCACCACCACCATCATCATCACAGTGACCAACACCACTACCACCATCACCATCACAGGTGCCATCATCACCTTTACTACAGCTACCACCACCAGGGAAACGGATGGGGGATTGAGTTATCTCCGTACCCTGAAGATTGGGTATATGAATGTGCGTGGATGTAGTACGATTGAGGCTAAAAGGGAGGAGACTGGGAGAATGTTTGTGGGAAGAAAGTTGGATGTGTTAGCTTTGAGTTAAACGAAGATGAAAGGGAAGGGTGAGTCTATATTTGGAAGTGTGAATGGAAGATTGACAGGTGTTGATAGAGGAAGGGCAAGGGAAGATGTGGCCTTGTTAGTGAGTCCGGAAATACAGCAGTGTGTGATTAAATGGAAGGAGGTGTCATCGAGACTGATGTGGGTGAAAGCGAAATTTCAACGTGAGCTGTGGGTATTTGTGAGTGCACATGGGCCTAGTAGTGGAAGGGATGAAGAAGAGAGGGAGTTTTTCTGGAATGATGTTGATCAGTATCTGCAGAGTTTTGGAGCGAATGTGAATGTGGTAATCATGGGAGATCTGAATGCTAGAGTGGGAAATGTAGCAGTTGAAGGTGTAGTTGGTATGCATGGTGTGCCTGGAAGAAATGAAAATAGGGAACGAATTGTAGGGATGTATGTTGAGCGAGAGATGGTCATTGGAAATATGGTGTTCGAGAAGAAAGATATTTATAAATATACATGGTTGAGACATAGGGTGGATTGGTTGTGGATAAAGCAGTGATAGACTATGTGGTTGTGTCTAGGAATGTGAAAGAAAGATTGTTGGATATGAGAGTTCTGAGAGGGGAGGGTGGAGGTATGTCTGACCACTACCTGGTGGAGGGAAAGTTAAGAGTAGGTAAGAGATGGGTGAGAGCTAGGAGGGTTAGGTGTGGCAGGGAGGTTTTGAAAGTGAGTGAGTTGGATAAAAGAGAGAAAAAGATAGAGTATCAGAAGAAATTGAAAGATTAATGGAATGCAGTGAAAAATCAGGAAAATGGCAGTGTGGAGGAGGAATGGTAGTTGTTTATGAGTGCTGTGGTGGGGCATGCAGAAGAGGTGTGAGACGTGTGGGTGGTGGTGTAAGAAAAGGAAGTGAATGGTGGTGCGAGGAAGTAAGTATGGGTGTGGCTGAGAAGAGACGTGCATATGAAGTGTGGCTGCAGAGGAAAGATGAGGTGTCATATGAGAGGTATAAGGAAAAGAGGAATAGGGCGAGAAGGGCTGTGCATGATGCTAAAGTGGCAGCAGATGAGAGGTGGGGTAGGTGGCTGACCGAGAATTTTCAACAGAATAAGAAAATGTTCTGGAAGGAGGTGAAAAGGGTGCGAAAGGGTGAGTCTGGAAAGGAAGAGTGAGTAAAAGCAGAGGATGGAAGGATGTTAATTAAGATGGATGCAGTAAGGAAGAGATGGGCAGAGTATTTTGAAAGATTGTTAAACGTAGAGGAGGAAAGGGTGGCTGAGATTGTGGCGGATGGAAGGGTGCAAGGAATAAATGCGTTGGAAGAGATGAATGATTCTTTGATCACGAAGGAGGAAGTGGAGAAGGCAGTAAAGGAGATGAAAACAGGGAAAGTTGCAGGTATGGATGGGTGTGCTGTGGAATGCCGGAAGGGTGGTAGAGTGACTATTGTTCACTGGTTAGTAAGATTGTTGAATGTGTGCTTTGTGAAAGGTATGGTGCCAATTGACTGGGCAAGTGCTTGTGTGGTCCTGTTATTTAAAGGCAAAGGTGATAACCATGAATGTACTAGCTTTAGGGGTATAAGTCTGTTGAGTGTTGTAGGTAAGGTGTATGGTAGAGTGTTAATTATGAGAGTTAGAGAGGGTACAAAGGGAGTGATTGGTGATAAGCAGTGTGGCTTTAGGAGAGGGAGGGGATGCGTGGATCAGGTGTTTGTCTTTAGCGAAAGGCAAGGATGTGTTTTGGGCATTCATGGATTTAGAGAAAGCATACGATAGAACTGATAGGGAGGCTTTGTGGACTGTTTTAAAATTGTATGGACTTGATGGTAGGTTACTAAAAGGGGTTAAAAGTTTTTATGTAAATAGTAGAGCGTGTGTAAGAGTGGGAAATGCTGTGAGTGATTGGTTTCCCGTGAGAGTGGGGCTGTGACTGGGATGTGTGATGCCGCCTTGGTTGTTTAATATTTATATGGATGGTGTTTTAAGGGAGGTGAATGCAAGAGTTGTAGGTGGAGGTCTGAGTCTGGTGAATGTTGATGGTGGAGAGTGGAATCTGAATCAGCTGCTCTTTGCAGATGATACTGCACTGGTGGCTGATTCAGAGGAGAGATTGAGACAGTTGGTAAATGAGTTTGGAAGGGTGTGTGAAAGGAGGAAATTGAAAGTAAATGAGAATAAGAGTAAAGTGATGAAGTGTACGAGGTTGGTAGATGGTAAGGGGATTAATATAGTTTTGAATGGTGAGTTGCTTGAGGAGGTAGAGTGTTTTAAATATTTAAGGTCACATGTTGCTGTGGATGGAATAATAGATGTAGAAGTGAAGTTTACAATAAATGAAGTAGGTAAGGTGCTGGGAGGAATGAAAAAAGTGTTTAGATGTCGTTCGTTCGCTTAGAACGGATCTAAAGAGAAGGCTGTATGAGGATGTTGTGGTACGGACTGCGTCATATGGGGCTGAAACATGGAATATGGGTGTAGCAGAGAGGAAAAGTTTGAATGTAATGGAGATGACGTGTACGAGAAGTATGTATGGAGTGACATGTATCGATCGAGTGCGAAATGATGAAGTGCGAAGGAGAACTGGAGTTGTTCGGGAGATGGCTGGTAGAGTTGAGCAGAGGATGTTGCAATGGTTTGGGCATATGAAGAGAATGGATAATGAGTGACTGGTGAAAAAGGTAATTAGATCTGACGTGAGAGGTGTAAGGCTGAGAGGAAGACCACGATTGGGATGGATGGACAATGTGAAGAGGGCGCTGGATGCGAGAGGAATGTCTGTTGAGCAAGGAAGAGTGGCTGTGCATGACAGAAATAAATGGAGAGAAATTGTGAATGAATAAATGATGACGCAGCCCTGAGGGCATATTCTCCCGCATTCGGTCTGATCAGCTAGTTAGGTCAGGTGTGGGTAAGGGGATGGGTCTATTATGATGTGGCAGGGGTAAACCAGCTCTGCTGTCGGGCCCTACTGCGGATGTCACTGATTGCACTGCGCAGTTGACCCTTTTGCTGTGTGGTGCGGTGAGGATCTGTCCGTTCTCCCCTTTGGGGCTAAGATGCAAATGAATGTGTTTGAATGGATGAGTAAATGGGGAGTATGTCGTCCTGTCTGGGCTACCTCCCTTTCCTTGGAGGAAGCAGCCTACGTATATAGATAGATAGATAGATCACTACCATCGTCATCATAGATACCACTCGCACCTCCAGCACCACAATCACAGCTACCGCCATATTCTGCTGAATAAAATTTTCTGTTCATAGCGTCAAAGTAGTAATGGACATCGGAGTGCATTTGTATACCTTTCTCTCTCTCTCTCTCTCTCTCTCTCTCTCTCTCTCTCTGCAAAGATGCATGAAACTCACGGAAATGTTTTGTCGCCTCTTTCATGTGCGTATATTATAACGCCAATGGGGACAATTTGTAGGTGTCAAAACATCACTTCAGAAAGTATCAGTAGACACAAAATTGAAACTAGCTCATCTGGGGCCAAATTCATAACCATCCTTCCATGCTTCATAAAAGCATTTTTCCAGTTTTAATTCCAACACACACACACACACACACACACACACACACACACACACACACAGGATTATAGTACAGTAAATCAGATTAGGTGGTAAGTAAGGTTTCCTTTTCTAAACATTGGATGAGCGACCATAATCCGCATCTGCTGCAGATTCATTGATCAGAGTAGTTGGTTATACTGTAGTTTTTATCACAGTTAATCGAAAACAAATGAGGAGAAAACACAAAATTTGCTCTATATTATACGAGAAAACCCCCTCTCCCCTCTTTCTCTCTCTTATGCAAGATAATGCATTCGTATGAGTTGCAAGCTTGTGTTGTGGTAGTGGTGAGTTAAAAGTGTTTAAAGTCAACTACGACCTTGGCTTTGCTACGACTAGGTAGTGGCGACCATCATCCAATCACTGGATGTAGTGTTGCCTACTTCTTTCTTTGCCTTTGTCATTATTTTTCTTTGTCTATCTAGTCTCTTTCCATTTCTCACGTCCTTCCTGTAATTTTTTTATAACCTTTCTGTCCACTTGAGGAGGATGAACACTGAGTGATAAACCGAATGGTTTCTGGTAACCCAGGATATTATTTACAACGCTGGTGGTAGACATATAGGCGAATTAGAA
The DNA here is from genome assembly GCF_032717465.1 of Coenobita brevimanus. Lineage (NCBI taxonomy): Eukaryota > Metazoa > Arthropoda > Malacostraca > Decapoda > Coenobitidae > Coenobita > Coenobita brevimanus. The sequence goes on from NC_136971.1 coordinate 26,583,141, forward strand.
AGTAATCCATAGCCTATTATGGTGTCTGCATTAACTGGGTAGAGAGAAGCAAATGCGGTGTCCAGCCAGAAACTAAGCTTCTACACTCTTCCCCACTCTTCTTTGTGGCCAGGCGCTGTCTACCACAAGGGAACATCGGTTCCATGCATGGGATGGTCCGGCAGTGTCGATTGCTTGCCTGCAGTTGAATAGTCTGTTCGGTCACACAGATCAGGTTTGCTTTACAGCAACAACGAGCTCGACCGACACAGGTTGCCTGGAGCAGCACGTAAATGACCGTCGACCAATGCATTGGCAGTCTCACCGCAAAGCTAACAAGGAATCCAGGGGACCCAAGCAAACTTTTGTCTCATTAATGGTCCTGTCACTAGTTGACCCAATAGCAGAGGAATGATGCTCATTTCAGGTAAAGGAAAAGTAGATAATTGAAAATGTATAGCGTCCTCTGACTTTTGAATAAGGTTGTTAAAAGAAAAATTAGGTATAAAATATGAATTTTGCTACGTGGCGTTTGAGTGGCTTGCAGTTACTTGTGCAGTCTTTCTAAAAATTATGTGTATTATTTTATACTATTGGGCCGCATAACAAGAAATGCGTGGACCATGGCTGTTATGCCTACACCGTTCTTACTTCTACAGGTGTATGTAACATAGAATAATACACAGAGATCAGAATCGGAGGGAGGAAGAGAACAGATCTGGCCAGTTTGATGAAAGAGTGGTGAAAACTATAGTTAGACTTTAGCACTCGGTGGCGTTTCAACATTTACCACATATTTCTTACTATGCTTGATATAAATGCCGTCACAGTATAACTGTGCATCCATGGTGAGAGGTTTCTATGGAAAAAAAAAAACATTAAAATGAAAAGCTTTACCCAGGGTGGGGGTGGGGTGGGGTGGAAGGGAGTGACTGACTAGCTGTCATTCAGCTGTAACAAGCAAGAAATGCAGGGATTGGAGCAAACTGCTGAGTGATCACAGAAACCGTGTTGTAAATGTTTGAAAGATACTACTGTATAGACCATTATTCACTGAAGCCGAATATCAAAACGTGAATAAATGTGTCTGTCATTTCCAGCCCCACTGACAAAAGGCAACAGTAGAACTAACTTCACGTGACTATACTGTGCGACAATCAAATTCAATACATATATTCCTGGAAACTCTTTGTTACGATGGGAACATTGTGGCCAAACCATCGATGGGTAGTTTACTGAGTTAAGACTCTTCAGCTGCATAAGACAACTCGGGCTTTACATCTGACTGGTGCCCTGGGTTTTTTCTCCACATAATGCCATTCTTGGATGAATACCTCTTCACTCTTACCTCTCATGTTGGAAGTAAGGAGGCATGGGTAATATCCAGATAGATGCTGGCAGTAAGTTCGAATATGATTTAAATTCCTAACTAGTCATGAAATGATTGAATTGTTATGGAGATTCTGACACGATGTGCAGTATCACAGTGAACAATGGATTCATTATTTCAATGCAAAGGAGAGAGAGAGAGAGAGAGAGAGAGAGAGAGAGAGAGAGAGAGAGAGAGAGACTAGGAGCACGGGAAAAAATGTTCCTTCCAAGATAAACAGAACTAAAGCCAAATTCAACATACAATCAGTTCGAGATATCTGGACACATAATGCTTTCAATGAGTCGGGGTCACGGAAAAGGGAACTATAGACTCGGAGAGATAGTTCTAGAGTTGGCCTATTACATACATGAATAACAAACAGTAACTGTTAAATCATGCATTAGAGAGCTGGACGGAAGAAAGACGAGAGTATGTGGCCAGACGCTTGCTACGGACCCATTGTAATGGTAGAGGGATGCAAGCAGACTCTTCAGAAGAAAAGTGGTCACTGCAATAGCGATAATAAAGAGAAGTGCGGAGAAGAAAGAAGTTCAAGGGAGTAAGTATAAGGAGACCTACTGCATGGACAGGAAGAGATTATGAGGTGCACTTGGACCTGAGGTTAGGGAAGATCTTCAGTCCAATTATGTTACTTTGATGATCACAGGGGTGACTCAGTAGCAAAAACAGGGAAGCGTATTGCATAACCATTTGAACAACTATGTGCAGCAGTTCTCTTTTAGTTTAATAACAGAGACGTCAGGTTATGTTATCATAACAATTAGGGCAATAGAGGGAACTAAAAGATCCGAAAAACCCTATACTGGTAGTAGATGAACACAGCATTACTGATCCAGTGATAAACTAGATAATAAAATTAGGACAAACAACCTTATGTAATTTATGAGTGGGACAAGAGGGGCTTTTCAAAGGAATGAAAATGTTGCTAGTAAATAATCACACCGTAACTAACTCAGCAGAAACACGAAAATAAACAAGGAATGTGATACATATATAACGTATATATCCATGTACTGTTATGTAGCACACGGCCAGCGCACACGATAGGCAACTACATTTCAACACCCATAAAACCAATGTTTTATGGGTCATGAAGGACAAATGTTCCTTTGGGACAAAGAATATCATATTCTGTCAATGGCAATATGACCCGTCCCAAGCCAATACTTCACCTATATGTGTATTTTTTTTTTTTATGTGTCCGACTGTTGGCATAGTCTTCACAGCCTGCTATCAAGGCCCAGCAGTCCTCCTACATACCATACACCTCTACATGTCACCACTTCTGCGCTAACACCCACCGTCCATATTGAATACATGCTAGGATTGTCTCATACAGGACTGGTGTATTGGTATTAGCGGGGGTATTTTTACGACATGTCGGCGGGTCTTCTGGTAGATCAGTAAAGCCTGATTTAATGAAATTCAAATCCTGAAACTGCTCCCTGCCCCAGCCGGGATTTGAACCTGGGTCCGTTAGGACTGCAAGCCACCTCTCTACCGATTGAGGAATGCAAATTCAAAAATTCGTGTGAAAATTTGTGAAGTTAGAGTGGCTTTGTTTGTAAAGAAAAGGGTTCGTATGCAAATTTACAAATTCATATGAAAATTTGTGAAGTTAGAGTGGCTTTGTTTGTAAATGAAAGAGTTTGTGTGTCATCGAGGGATCCTCGACCGAGTAATTATGTATCTGTTGCAACACAGGGCTTGCATGCACCTGACACAAGCGTATAGCTCATCTTTGCATGTTTAAGCCGTGCTCTTTGGATCATGAAGGTAGCTGATGTGTAAGGCTGATGAAACGTCCTTTTTGTCACTGGAGAAGCGACTTGTCCCAACAAAAATTACATGTCAGTGAAAAAGTATGGATCATGTAAATATGCATGAAAGAACATGATACTACGCCACCTTCAATATCCGTTCCCAGATGGGACTGAACCCAGGTCGAGGAGCTTGGTGATTCAGTTCAATTTAATTATTAAAAAAAGCATTGCACCGCAACTGCTAGGACATACAGCGCCAAAAACACATTAATACATATACAGGATATACATATGCATACAAATACATACCTATACACACACAGCATTATTGCAGGACATTGTAATGAACATAAAAACAAGAAAATCTGACAAAAATTTTGCTGAACTATAAGATGTGGAGGAGGCCCGCCTCCCTCAAGAAATTAAAAACTTCAGATGTAAAGAAAGAGGCTTCCCCAACCACGGAGGACAGACAGTAGGCGCCATCTGCCCCCCTGTGGCCATGGAGGAACCTCCAATGCAGGTCTCCCAGACTCAGACACTCGACCAGCAAGTGCCGGGTAGTAAGGGGGACCAGGCAGTCATCATAATATGGCTGGTTCCCAACACACATCAGGAACCCATGAGTTAACTGGGAATGCCCAATGTGGAGTCTGGTCATAGCAGTTTCCGACCGTCTAAGCATGGAGGGGAGCACCCTATTGATAACCACCCTTTCGGTAACCTCCCTTAGCTTATTGTCACAAACAGCATCCCACCTTGCCTGCCAGCAAGCCTGAACTGTAAACTTGACAGAAGTCAAATCTAGAGCAGGAAGCAGGTAATTAGTAGGGGGTCAGTGAGAAGAAGCAACTTATGAGGAGTAGACTCTGGCACCAGTCAAACAGGGCAGTACTCCCGAGGTGGATGGCAAGCTGGTGATAGGGAGAGCTGGAGGTCCCATTTCACCAGCCCACAGGACTTGATCCTGACCATCTCCCTTTATTGAAAATTTTCAATGCTCTCATTTATATAGAGACTAGGCCAGCATACTCTCATAATACCTCTATTTTCAACTGTCTACACCACACTACATGCACATAACATATCACACCTTCTATTCTCACTCCCTATAGCAATGGCCATTGCATTACCACTATCAGACGAGGTGGTACCTCGGATTGCCACCACCGGCATGTAGGGCTGGTGACACAGGGCCCTTCCAGTGACCATCAAGCGGCTGTGCTGGCAGCGACTATTACAATTTCCAGTTATGCTCGTCAACGGAGAAGTGAAGGTTTGACCTTATATTTTACCAATATCCGTGTCCTTAGCACCAACCTAAATTCAGTTCATTTTCTCCTTCAGTTCATTTTCTCCTACAGTCCATATCCCCTCTGGCCCAATTACTCACAGAACCACAAATCCCACCCTGTACAGAAATATCCCCATTTTGTTTTCCTGGTTACCATCTCCTCACAAATTTCCACAACAAGAGTGGCACCTGTTGTTCTGTCAAATCTCATTATGTAGTTGGCACTATTTTAAATTTCACTTCATCCAGTTTTGATTAAGCATTGTATAAACTAAATTGTCTAAATATTACCAAATATATCTGTGTAGTTTATCGTTCCCCCAATGCTTCCTCAGAATCCAGTGTATTTGACTCCATACCCATACAGTTGAGTAGCCGTAACCTTGCCCTAAGCACCGAAATTACCATTTTGGGTGATTTTAATGTACATAATGTAGAATGGTTATTGCATTCTGCCAGGACTGATGATGCTGGTCTAGAATGCGAGCTGTTTGCAGAATCGTTTAATCTCACGGAGGTAGTAAAGCAACCAACCAAAATACCAGATAACCCTGACCATAATGCCCAGCTCTTGGATCTATTCCTGACAAATAATCCAGATCAGTACAGGATAGAGGTACTGTCACCACTTGGATCCTCTGACCATAAGCTCGTCAAAGCTTCATTAGTTAGCCCCCCCAAACCTCCCCATTCTGAACCTGTCAGGGTGACCCGATGGCACTTTGATAGGGCAAACTACTGTAGAATGCATTTAGAAATTATCTAGCTGACATTCCATGGCAGACTTTCTTCTCTAGTGATGCCAATTCTACCCAGTCCCACATTTGTAACTTAGTACTAGCTGGTAGGGATTTATTAATAACAAGTCAACAGTTCACTAAGAGATCGAACTCTCCAAAATGGTTTGATAGCAACTGTGCTAGAGCAACAGCCCAAAAATCATTAGCATATAACTCTTACTTAAAATAAAAAACAATTGAACCACTCTTTCAATTTAAAATTGCTAGAAACCTTGCAAAAGCTGTAATAAATCTTGCTAAAACAAACTTTCATCAAAAGGAAGACTCAAAACTGCTTAACAACCCTAATGACAATATATTATTCTTGTCAACTCTCAATTCTTTCAATAATAACTTTAACAAGACATCACCCATTCCTGCACTAAAATCTTCAGATGGCAGCATTACACATGACCTGCGTGGGAAAGCAGATATCTTTGCCAATACATATGCTAGAAATTCTACCATAGAGGTCAGTCAAAACGTCCTAGTACTAGAACATGAATCTCCTGAAACTGTTCCACTTAAAATTCAGACAAGACACGTAAAATCCATCCTAGACAATTTACCTACCAGCAAAGCTCCAGGACCAGAAGGAAGTCCTCCAATTGTTCTGAAAAAGTGTTCTGCAGAACTTGCCTCTTTTCTACCCATGTTATTCAGACTATGCATACGGACTTCTTCATTCCATAATTCATGGAAAGAAGCCAATATCCACCCAATTCCAAAGAAAGGAAGTTCCTCTGACCCCTCTGATTACAGACCAATAGCCGTCACATCTTTTTTTTGGTAAAGTATTTTAAATTTTAATAACAAGCACACAGTTAAACATCCTGAATCCAACAACATAATTAGTGATAGACAATATAGTTTTCGCCACGAAGGATCCACCACTGACAAACTCAATCTCCTGACTCATACAATTCATCAATCAATCGACCTACATGGAGAAACTCATGCAGTAGCCCTTGATTTTTCTAAAGCTTTCAACAGAGTATTGCACCGTTCCCAGCTGTCCAAACTCCCTTTCTATGGAGTAACGTCTTTTGTTTCTCTGCTTTCCTCATACCTCGGCAACAGAAAAATATGAGTAAAAGTAGATGATGTATATTCCAACTTCCACTCAATTAATGCCGGCGTGCCATAGGGATCAGTTATGGCACCAATCCTATTCCTAGTTCATATTAATGATCTCTTATCTGTCACCCACAATCCCGTCCGTTCATATGCAGATGACTCAACATTACATAGTTCATTCACACTCAGACACCCATCTACAAAGTCTAATATCTCTAACTCTCAACTCAGTACAGCCATCTCCATAAATCAAGACTTATCTACGATCAGTGAATGGGGACAAAACAGCCTTGTCTCATTTAATGCTAGTAAAACCAAATATATACAATTTACTAACAGACAGATACTGCCAGATTCGTATAGTACCTGCAGTGCTACTAATATTCCCATCTCCAAAAGTATTGAAATTCTTGGTGTCTCATTTAACAGTGCCCTCAGCTGGACCTCTCATGTTAGATCACTTGCTAAAATTGCCTCAAAGAAACTTGGATTATTGTACAGAGTCCGTAACTTTTTCACTGACGACCAGTTAGTTATAATTTATAAGAGTCATGTGTGCTCTCAGCTTGAATATTGCTCTCCCTTGTGAAGTGGATGTGGAGAGGTTGCATTAAAACAAGGAGACAAAAATTCAGAACAAAGCTGCTGGAATCATTAATAATCCAGCCATTATAAATAAACTACCTCCCCTACAAGTAAGAAGGAATGTTGCCTCCCTTTCATTATTTTACAGGTATTTTCTACGGCAAATGCTCAGACGAAGGCATCTCTCTGGAACTTGCTTCACCAGAGTTGTTTCCATCCAAACTTCAACCTACAGCAGTTCAAGTCTAACTCTTACAGACATTTTATGAATGGAGGACACCAGTAATCTGGTGTATGAATTATTATTTTATACTCATTTGTTTTTCCTTCCTCTGTTCTGCTATTGGAAAAAAAAAAAGTGGCCAGTGCATCGGCCTTGTCGTTACCAGTTACACCAACATGAGCAGGGACCCAACAAAATCCGACGAGTTTACCCCGCCGCTCATTCAGGTAAACCCACTCGAGGATGGCAAGAAGCAATGGGTGGGTAGGGTTAAAACCCTCAAGGGCCAACAGGGCGCTTTGAGAAACACTAAAAACTGTAAAAGAGATGTCTTGATGAATTAAAATCAACTTTAGAGCTAAAATGATAGCAGACAATTCTGCAGTAAAAATAGGTGCATCGACAGGAAGACTCCCACCTCATTCAAAACTTGCAAACACTACCCCAAACCCAACACCAGTATCTGACTTCGAACCATCCACATAAACAGGAACAGTGCCGCTGTGGAGAGACATACGTTCCAAATACAACTGACGAAGAGCTTGAGAAGTGACAGACGACTTGGAGCCCATAAAAACCCTGCAGAAACTCACCTCTGGGAGCAACCACGGACCAATGCTAGGAACCCCGACAAGGCAGACAGGCTATATGGAAAGACTAAAGTCCTCCATAATTTGCCTAACCCTTTACCCAAAAGGACATGGAGCACGAGGATGCGAATCATAATACTTAAAAGATGAGTGCTTACATACACAAACTGTTGGAAGTGAGTTTGGTATGCGTCTCAAGTGGTTCCAGCAAAGAATGTTGAAGGAATTGTGTTGCAAATCCAGGGGAGGCACTTAAGCCTCCACCATCAAGTTAGGGACTGGGGAGGACCTAAAAGCCCCTGCAGCCAGGGGCGTCATTTGGGGGGGGGGCAGCGAGGGGCGCTCGCCCCCCCCCCGAAGCTTTCTGAGGGAGCCTCCAAATCAACTACAGTTAATGAAAAAAATATATAAGGTTAACACTGTGAAATTAAAAATAGTGTGAGTTTAGCCTCAGTACGTTTTGAGTGAAATATATCTTCTATGTGTGTGTGTGTGTGTGTGTGTGTGTGTGTGTGTGTGTGTGTGTGTGTGTGTGTGTGTGTGTGTGTGTGTGTAATAATCACAATAAATTACTAGGTATATTAAAGGATGTCAATGTAAATATGTTCCTAGCCCGCTGTTCAGTTAACTTCAGTACTGGGCTGCCTTTTCCATTGTATTCTGGCTATCATTAATAGCTTTTATTCATCTTCGGAAGTACGTACCTGTAGGTACGTACCTGTAGGTACGTACCTGTAGGTCTTAAGAGTTCATTTAGATCATTAGATCAGTGGTTCCCAAAGTGGGCGTTGCTTTATTGGTTGAAGAACTTGAAGCTCTACAGGCATCATCAATTCATCATCCTACATAGTGGAAACATAAATATATATATATATATATATATATATATATATATATATATATATATATATATATATATATATATATATATATATATATATATATATTGTTTTGAAATGCACTCTTCCTAACACAAGATCATTGTACAATTTATTACTGAGGGGTTCCAAACAGTTTATTAGCCCCCATCAGTGTGGCTGTTTCTTTTTACCTATGTTCGCGGGAAAGTCACACGTATTTTTTTTTTTTTTTTTTTTGGGGGGGGGCATGGGAAAACATTTCGTAGTGAACTGGACAAACTTCTTCCATGAAACCCATCAGCATGATGGTCTTCTCTTTCGTCGCCCATGCCCTACTCCTTTATTTAGGAAGACCATTCGTGACGAAGGGCTAGCATAAAACACTTCTTAACATCTTTAGTGTATAAGCACTTTTTAGTATTATTTTAAAAAAACTAGAAAGCACTCAGAGAGCGGATACCTCCGCCAATGGCATTTCCATTTAAAAGGATTCGGATCCGTGGAGATAGTGTGTGGAATAAATAGGATCTGGACCCGCCCTCAAATTTTATCAGTTGTTCCTTGACTCATGACCCAGTCTTCCACAAAATTTTATTAAATTCATTAAGAACTGTTGGAGATATTGTGAGGGATACATAGGATCCGGATCCAGCCCAAAATTTAATCAATTGTTTCTTGGCCCCGACCCACCGTTCCAAACAAATTCATTGAAATTCATTGAGAACTTTCGGAGATATTGTGCGGTCGGATCCGGATCCACCTCAAAATTTAATCAATACTTCCTTGGTCCATGGCCAAGGCCGTCTCTATGTGGAGGCCAGGGTGTGAGATTGGTGGCATCACAGGATGAGTCGGGCTGCCGCGCCGCCACTCGCTTGCTACTGTTGCTTATACTACTTATCTCGTTCCTTCGTTTTACATTTATTGACCACCTCCCTATAAGAACTCTTTGCCAGCACTTACCTTTGGCAATTATGATAATGTTTTTCATTAGGTCAGGTAACACCGACACCGGAAAGGAAATGAATAATGCTACTGAAGCTTAGCATTTTTATTGTAAGGAGTGCTTGCAATGGGTGTACGACTACTGTATGTAGAGAAACAGAACTTTACAAAACAGTAACAGTCTAGTCATATATAGTTTACTTCGGCAAAACAGAAAGAGCAGAAAAAAAAAAAACTTCTATCGTGTGATTTAATGTCAGTTGATATAATCGAGAATGTGTAGTAATGCCACCAGCTTAAATTAATGTATTTCAGTAAGATAATTATGTTTGGCTCGGTGAACAGTGTATTATTTTAAAAATACGATAATCAAAGCAGAAACATTAGAGGATAGGTTAATGTAGTTAGAAGAGGAAAACGCTAAGCTAAGAATACAGCAGAACTTCCAGAGTACAAAGAAAAATTCTAAAATAATTAAGGAAGAAGTGTGTTAACTATTAATGAAGTGATTCGTTAATATTACTGTAAAATTATTCTAAAGCATTTGACTCTTCGAAAAGGTGTTACCCTAACTAATAGAAGCTTTAAAATATTTCAAGATACACCCATTTCTAATAAATATAATTAGCAAAGTCTATACCGGAGATAGTACTAAATTATAAATGAATAGTGACACTGAAAAAGATAGAGGTAACCAGTAGAATAAAGCAAGGCTGCACTGTATGAACAACCTTATTCAAATTAACTAGTAACATATAGCTATGATAGTATTAAAACTAGAAGAAACAAAAACGGGATTCGATGATGAACACTATACTGATACATTTATTCTTTGCTGATGATGGCATAATATGTCACATTCAATAGAAGATGCAAAAATTTATATTAGAACTATAATACTGTAATACATAGTAAGTCCCCTCGCACCTACGTTTGCATCAAAACTGTAGAAAAATTAATAGAACATGGTTAACAGAATATTCAAGACATAATATTCATACATATTCTTATAATTAAAATATAAAACCTTGCAGAATAACTAGGTACCGGTATATTTCAATAGGCCTTCCAGTAGTAGTCTAATAATATCTTCGTGGCTATAACCCTCAGGTTAGTCATTAAATACCCACTGCTTTGTTTATATCCTATACATACTAGACGTATATGATCTACTACTACTACTACTACTACTACAACTAAATAATAATAATAACAGGACTTTATTGCTCTAAACAGAATTTCCTTTGCGATCTTCCATAGATTCAAAAGCTTACAAAGAACAGAAGTTAGCCTAATAGAATATAAATCATACAAAGAGTAATAATGCACTGAATTATTTACCGTACATCATAAGACTAAGATCCAGCTGAGGGATTCTACTGTACTGGTCATATCTTACAGTACAATTATGACCACAGCAGAGGCGTCCTAACTGGACTCCATTGCACTAGTTGTATCCTAAAGCTATAAACACAGCTAAGAGATTCCCCTGCCTCATTACAGCATAATGCTAGTCGCTATTCCATTGCCCTGGCACAATCATAGCTGAAGGACTCCGTTTCACTTAGGTTATTTTATAAGCTGTTAATAATTATAATACCGGATAAAACAAAGGAGCTATTGAACCTAGCAGTTCTACTTGCAATTGAACGTAGCCTTTTACTAGATGGTAATATTTCATAACTGGGATACAGTGGATGATGAGAGATGTTCCAGATAACTTTAGCTCTGTGAATAACAGCTTGTTTATACAAGTCTAATAAGTTCACATTCGTAAACGTCATTTTACTACTCGCCTTTACGATTTTATTTAGTTTCTTCTTTGAGTCCGTGCTGTTGTTTCCATACAAACAGCAAGTGGCAAAAGACAGTAGATCGTTGGCCTACAGTGCTTTCATAGAACAGTTCCTGTAACTGTTTTATAATCTATCTATCTATCTATAGCCTGACGCCCTAATCCCGCAAAGGGTGGCCGCAGACAAAACGACCCCAAGTCGCTTTGTCACCCACCATTTGACTACCCTCCCTCCAACTCACCCCCCCCCTCCCTCACATACCTCTCAACTCCATCCCTCCACCTCATCCTCGGTCTACTCCTCCCTCTCCCTCCCTTCACCTCACGTACATACACCGTCTTAGTCTGTCTTTCATTCTCCATTCTCTCCACATGTCCAAACCACCTCAGTGTATTTCTCCTAATTTTCCCAACCACATCCACATCCACCCCACAGCGTTCCTTCACTTTTTCATACGTCAACCTGTCCCTCCATGTCACTCCACATGCTTCTTTCAAGTAGCTCATTTCCACTGCTCTCACTCTTGACTTGTTCCCCTCTTGCAAGGTCCACGCCTCGCTTCCATACGTCAGGGTAGGGATCACGATACTATCATGCAGTGACTTCTTAAATTCCATATTCACCTCTCTATTTCTCATCACTGCTTTCAGTGAACCAACAACCTTCCTTCCCTGTTGTACCCTTTCACTCACTTCATCCCCCAAAGTTCCATCCTTACTCATCACACTACCCAAGTACTTGAATACACTCACATTCTCCATATCCTCACCATCCAACCTCACTGTACATTCTGTGACTTCATTCCTCTCAAACACCATAACTTTACTTTTGTTTACATTAACTCTCAGCTTCCTCCTCCTACACACTATCCCATATTCATTCAACAAACCTTGCAACTCCTACTCATCTTCACTCAACAATACTGTATCATCAGCAAACAGCAACACCGAAATTTTCCAAATCTCACCCTCATTCATTAGAGCCACCCCCACATCCACTGCCCTACCTTTCATCTCCTTTACAACCCCATCCATGTATATATTAAAATGCCATGGAGACATCACACAACCTTGTTTCAGTCCTCCATTGAGATCAAAGAACTCACTTAGCATACCATCCACTCGCACCGTAGCCCAAGCTCCTTCGTACATACTCTTCACAGCACTCAACAGTTTCCCCTCCACTCCATATATTCTTAATACCTTCCATATACCTTGCCTATCTATTCTGTCATAGGCTTTCTCCAAGTCTATGAAGGCAGCATAAACTTTCTTTCTCTTCTCTAGATATTTCTCCACTAAACATCTTAGAACAAATATCTGATCTACACACTTTTTTCCCTTCCTAAATCCCCCTTGTTCTTCTCCAACTAGCTCCTCTGTCATATCCCTAATCCTATCAATGAGTATTCTACCATATATTTTACCAGTCACACTTATAAGGCAAATACCTCTATGGTTACCACATACTTCTCTCTCTCCCCTTATCCTTTGAATAAAGGAACAGTCATACCTGATTTCCAGTCCTCTGGAACCCTTCCCTCTTCCCAAGCCAATCTACCCAACTTCCATATCCACTCCACAACAATCTCACCCCCATACCTCAGCATTTCACCACACACTCCATCAATTCCTGGGACCTTTCCCAACTTGATCTTCTTCATTGCTTCCACTACTTCCGCCCTACTGATCTCTTCCTCCCTCCTCTCATCTCTTTTATTAAGTTTCCTATAAAGAAAAAAAAAAATCTGAAATTTGCCCCTCTATACAATGCTTCAGCATGTGATGAAAGACTAAAGTTTCTGTCAATGGTGATGCCCAGACACTTGTATTTGTGCACATTCTCTACATACTCAGAGTCAATAATTAAGGGTTACTGTGTCGTTGGTGTCTTGCTGAAATCAACTACCATTTCCTTAGTTTTGCTGACATTGAGCTCCAAGAAGTTGTCCTTGAACCATTTAGTAAAATAATCTATTTCCTGTCAGTAAATATGGTCATTGTTCTTACAAAATGAAATTAATGCAGTATCATCAGCATACTTTAAAAAATCTACAGGAGTCATGTACATATCTACAATCACTTGTACCGAATAATGAGTAAATAGAAGTGGTGAAGGCACACTACGCTGAGAGGCGCCTGTGTTTATAACTGACAGTTTTGAAATTTTACCCATAGATTTCACACACTGGGATCTGTGAAATCATGAATCAACAAGACAAGACTAGAGTGAACATTTCATTGAAATTAGTTTCATGAAAAGATGCGGCTGTGTGGTGTTGAATGCACTTGAAAAATCAACTCATACTATTTTTGCAAAGTAATGAACTGATCTGGTGTTGACATTCTCCATAAAGTTTAGAACAAAATCTATGATAGTGTAGCATCTTCAATGCACCATTTCCCTGTAAGTAAACTATAAAGTATCCATAGCTATTTTATATAACCTGCTCACAATTTTTTTTTTGATAACATGTTCAAGATATTTCATATAAATGTCAAAGCCATTGGTCAATAAACATTATGGCAATTTGGTGTCTTTGTTTTTGGAACAAGTGCAATCTCAAAAGTTTTCCAGTCTCGGTATGTATGCCTTGTTTAGAGAGCACTGGAATATTTCACACTAGCTAGTTGTTCCTTACAGAGAGAAACCACCTTTCCACTTATTTTATTAGGTCCAGCCGCTTTACCACATTTCACCCTCTTCAAGCTGCCCATGATGTCATTTTGAGTTAAAACTATCCGCTCTTCATTTTTAGTTTTCAAGAATTCAGAGATGGTGTGTCGGTGTATGGAAAGTCATGGATGTCAGAAGAAATTATTTAGAGCATCATAATTTTCAGAATTCTGTACATCTGGCATGTTTGCTTTCTTTGTAAAACTAGTGATTTTCCTAAGACCACTCCAAGCTGCCTTTGTGTCACACCTAAATAAGTTTTCTATTTTCTTTGTGTACCTATTTTTGCATGAGACAATCATATCATTTTTTTTCCTGTAAGGTTTTTAAATTTGCCCTACCTTGCCGACAACAAAACGTTTCTTCTCATTCAAGAATTGTTTAACTATTCCCTATCGTTGCCTACAACACAACGTTTCTTCTCATTCAAGAATTATTTAAGTTCATTTGTCAACCATTTTTTTTTTTTTTTTTTTTTTGTAGCATTGCACTGTTTTGGTTAGAACCAGGTTTTACTGTTTTGGTCGGAACCACAATATCAGCACATAAAGGAATGTATGAAATTAGGACATAAACATTGTGATCAATACTAGCATTTACATCACACAACACACCCCAGCCAGTCTGATCCAAACACCCTTTAAGAGTTTTACATGCATCCGCACTCCATGTCTGGACAGACTTCACTACAGGTTTGGAATTTTTTGCTTTTGCTTATAAATGGATGTTAACCTATAATAGACATATCATGGTCCGATTGTCCTAATGGTTTGAGTTTTTTAGACACATACCCTAGTTTTACGCTGCAGTAACAGTGATCCAAGATATTCTCACTTCTTATCGCAGAATCAGTATATTGTTGGTAATGAGAAATACAGTTCTAATAACGTGAGCCATTAAAACTTCCTGTTATTTATTAACTGCATCTGGAGAACTAGATTAAATCTTTCCCTTATTATTTCAACTGCATCTGGAGAAGTACAGAAGATTCAATCTTGCACACTTCATCATACAGGTGTTCTTCAGCAATGTTCACATATACAACTACAGTATTAAGATTTAGTTAAATTCCCCGCGAAGATAGAATGGCCTCAAAGACTGTCTATCTATCTATTGGCAGACGTCTTAATCCCGTACGGGGTGGCCACAAACAAATCTCCTCCACGGCGCCCTGTCCTCCGTCATTTCACTGCCTTGCTTCCAACTCACACCCCCCTCTATCATATACCTCTCCACTCCATCCCTCCATCTCATCCTCGGCCTCCCCCTCCCTCTCTCCCCCTCCACCTCACTCACACACACTCCTCTTGTCAGTCTCTCACCCTCCATCCTCTCCACACGACCAAACCACCTCAATGTGTTCCTCCTAACGCTTAGTATCAAATCCATATCCACACCGCAATGCTCCTTTATATCCTCATTTGTCAGCCTGCCTTTCCATGTGACTCCACAGGCTCCTTTTAAATAACTCATTTCCACTGCTCTCACTCTTGACTTGTGTCCTACCAACAACGTCCAAGCTTCACTTCCGTACTTTAGACTTAGTATCACAATACTGTCATGTAGTATCTCTTTCACTTCCATGGTCATTTCCCTGTTTCTTATCACTGTTTTCAAGGAACCAGCAACCTTTCTTCCTTGTTGTACCCTTTCAAGCACTTCACCCTCCAAACTTCCATCCTTACTCATCACACTACCCAAGTACTTAAACGTACTCACATTTTCCATTTCCTCAGCATCCAGGCTCACTGTACATTCACTGACTTCACCCCTCTCAAAGACCATCACTTTACTCTTCCCTACATTCACCTTTAGATCCCGTTTTTTACACACTCTCCAAATCCCATCCACCAAGCATTGCAGCTTCCCTTCATCTTCACTTAACAACACTGTATCATCTGCAAACAACAGTACAAGGAGTTTCCAAACACTACCCTCTCTCACTAGGGCCACTCCAACATCCACTGCCCTACCTTGTACCTCTATTACCCCATCCATGTACAGATTGAACAACCATGGAGACATGATACATCCCTATTTCAACCCAACCTTCAAATAGAAAAACTCACTCAGTTCACCATCCACACACACTGCAGCCTTAGCACCATCATACATACTCTTCACAGCATTCAACAACTTCCCATGTCCTCCATATATTCTTAATACTTTCCACATCCTTGTCTGTCCACACTGTCATATACTTTCTCCAAATCCATGAAGGCCGCATACAACTTCTTTCCCTTCTCTAGAAACTTTTCCACTAATGATCTAAGAATGAATATCTGATCTACACAACCTCATCCCTTCCTAAAGCCACCCTGTTCTTCTCCAACTAATTCCTCTGTTATTTCCCTAACTCTGTCAATAAGTATCCTATCATAAACTTTTCCCATTACGCTAAGAAGACAATTGCCCCAGTGATACCACACACTTCTTTTTCCCCTTTTCCTTTGTACAAGGGAATAATTATACCAGACTTCCAATCCTCCGGGACTCTACCTTCCTCCCAGGCCAATCTGCACACCTTCCACAACCATTCTACTACTATCTCTCCCCCATGCTTCAGCATTTCACCACACACTCCATCAATTCCTAGGGCTTTCCCCAGTTTGACTCTCTTCAGTGCTTCCACAACTTCTATCCTACTGATTTCTTCCTGTCTTCTCACCTCCCTCCTTCTCCCAGCCATTCCCCAGCCACTTATACTCGCATTACTTCCATTCTCTATGTTCAACATTTCCTCAAAGTGTTCTCTCCATCTGCTCACTTTTTCTCCCATCTCCACTAGTAATCTGCCAATTTTATCTTTCACTCCTCTACTAACTTCACTGCCACCCTATCTTACTCTCTTCACCTCTTTCCAGAACATTTTCTTACAGTCCCTCCACTTTACACTCAAATTCCTTCCAAATTCCTCATCCACTCTCTTCTTACACTCTCTTACTAATCGTTTCACCTCTCTTCCTTTCTACATGTAACTCTCTCTTCCGCGTCTCAACTTATTCCATGCCTTATTTCTCATTGTATGCTTTCCACTTTTGTGCCACAGCCTGTCTCACCTCTTCATTCCACCATGCTGTTCCTTGCACCCCCTTCCGTCTTCTCTTCATCCCACACACCACATCACATGCTGCATAAATTTCTTCTGTGAATATCTTGCACACACCTTCCACGTCCCCCATCTGCTCCAATTCATATTTACCCAATCGCTTCTCCACTTCTATCTTTTATTCTGCCTTTCTCTCATCCTCTTGTAACCTTTCCACTCTCCTTGCAACTGCTACTTCTTCTTGTCCTTACCTAGTTCTATTTCTCCATGTTACTTGGATTTTGATTTTGGTCACCACCAAGTAGTGGTCAGAAAGTCCGCTCCCCCAACTTCTATAATCTCTTGCATCCATTACACAAATTCGCATCCTTTCATCTACACACACATATTCAATCATTGCCTTCCTTTCATTCAGTTCACCACCTACCCTACTCATCACTCGCCATGTATACCTGTGGATCATTTTGTGCCTGAAGAGGGTATTGGCTATCACCAACCCTCTCCCGGCACAGATGTCCACTAATGCACTCCCATTCTCATCTCAGCAGGCACACACCACTCACCAACTATTCCATCCACCTTCACATTCCCTATTTTACCATTCATATCACCAATCAAAAACACTGTCATTCCTTCCAAAGTTTTCCATGCACACTTCCATATTTGTTGAGAACTCTTCTCTCACTCTGCTTGCACGATCTTGCATTGACGCATACACGCACACAATCGCCCACATTTTTATTCCAACTTTCAATCTTATCCACACAATCTTTGAGCCAATTGATCCATACCCTCATATGTTCTTCTTCCATCTTTTACTCACAACAATACGCACTCCTTGTTTTACCCTCTCATTTTCACCTACTCCTGCACATATGCCCCATCGATACTCCCATTCTCTCACACTCACTCCTCCCCATTTAGTTTCAGTGACTCCATATACATTCACTTTTGCACCTGCAAGCACCTGGACAATCTCTCTCTCTTTCACCTCATCATTTGCACCCTATACGCGATCCATACATGAATTGAAAATTGTCATAATGACCGTAAAGACATTAATTCAGTATTGTCATATTGGCCTCAAAGACAAAGACATGAAGTCAGTATTGTCATTAGTTCACAAGTTATATCCCTGCACTGTCGATTGTTCATATAGACACAAATACCACCATCACCGTTTTTCCCTGATTCTGTTAATCTGTCCCTTCTAATAAATTCGAAGCCATTTTTTTGATAACCAGTCTTGGTCATTCTCTGTGTCTAGTCAAGTCTCTGTTAACCAGATACCTTTGGCTTTTCGGTACGCATAATTCCATTTGCATTGGGCCGCCGATTTTTCACCACTGCCCCCCCCCCCCTCAATCCCGGCAGATTATCGAAAAGTTTTTCTTTTCTTTTTTTCGTTAAAACCTCCACTTTTTATGACAAACATTGGAAAATGCCCATGAAAGTGCTCAGCTTAGCTTATAATTGCATTATACAGGTGTCCCTCTGAATACCTGGTACCTTCTTCCGTGTCATGCTCCAGAGATAACGTTTTCTATAGGAGGAGTAACTATTCCAAACCTCTCCTAAAAGGTTAGATATTTATTTATTTGTTACGAATTTATACGTAGTACAGGAGTATATTGGTTTTCACGCAATAATATAGGCGATATAAACGTTGTTTCACTCACCAAACACATCAACATACCTCATCTTCTTTACGATGTTACCCCATCACTTTTGCTTGTTTCTTCCTCTGGTTTGTTTCTTCCTTTGTCCTCCACTTCGGGAATAAATTTCGCCTTGAATTTCGTCGTTGGAGAGACCTTGGCACGAAATGCCTTTACTGGCCAGTTCACTGCTAACAGGTGAGTTGCCCAGAAAATGGCGTGCGGGAGGGAGGAGGGGGAGTCAGGCGGGGCCAGGCAGCATCCCTGCCTGACGAGGGGTAGAGGAAGGTCTCCCACATATGCCTACCAAAAATCACCCATGAAACTTGAAAAATGTGCAAATGACGGACCTCGCAATTGCAAAATGATTGGATACATTGTCGGGTGTCACCGTGACAATATGTGGGATCATATCCATATGTCATCGGGACACCTCGGGTTAAAGAGCAAACATGCCAGACACACACACTGGCAGAGGAAGTTTTAGGTCTCTCATTCTGCATCGTACTCTTACCCCACTACGCCGTCCTCACTTTCTTCCATACGCAGTACATCTGACCATCTCAAGAATTCCATTTAGGTCTGTCATGCCGAGGGAAGCCAGACACAGAAGTTCGTCACGGCTGTAAATGAGCCGCCCGTCATTGTTTACATTCAATCCGCCATCGCCAACTAACAGGGACACCTCGCTAAAAAGCACAAACCGACAAAGTAATATAACAAATGTCTTGTTCAGCATGATCACTAGTCACTTATGTATTGCCTGGTATATATGGAGACACCTCAATCCGTGAGAAATTGCTTATAAACTTCGTGAAAATAGGGGAGCTAGAAGACACAGTGGTCACCTTATGTTTGGCTCCCCTCCAACTTCGACTAACCGACTCCTCCTGTGACGTCATCATCAGCTGGCTCCAGTACACCCAGGCCTTCACACAGAGACGGCCTTGCCATGGACCACCCTTCCACAAAAATTCATTAAAATTCACTGAGAATTTTTTGAGATATCGTGTGGACTGACAAATAAACAGACAAACAGGTGAACACATAACTAATATATCTATCTATCTATCTATCTATCTATCTATCTATATATATATATATATATATATATATATTATATATAGATAGATAGATAGATAGATAGATACAGTATATATATGTCTATCTATCTATCTATCTATATATGTATGTATGTATGTATGTATGTATCTATGTATCTATGTATGTATGTATGTATGTATCTATCTATCTATCTATATATATGATTAGTTTTTATCTCTCACCAGCAAAAGTTTACCTTTAGATTGAATATAGGTACCAAGAATAAAATGAGGGACGCAGACGTGACTAACTCCTTCACTACGAGGAGTCTCCCAACTTTCTGAATATTATATGCTCATGGCTGCATGAATACTGTTTATAAATGTCATCATAGCCAAGAGTTTAATCGATATAGTCCCTAGCCTCGGTTGCTACTAGAAGTCTCTCCAGAGTCAGAAGAAAATCTATGCTGTATTAGCAGCGATAGTTTTAAAATGACGTCCTCATAGGAAGGATAATCCATTCAGTCCATTTCTTCTTTTTTTTTTTTTTATTTCACCCAAACGGGATTGAGGCGTCCGGCAATAGATAGATAGTGTTATGAGTCCATATTATATTTACAAATCATAATACATAGATAGATAAATAGACAGATAGACAGCTCTATGCGAGCCTGGGAAAGGGAAATGATCTTGCAAGTTAACTGAGGAAAAGCTGACGACAGATTAGGAAGTAGCAATGTCAGGAGATGATGCAGGTAGTTTGTCAGCGAGATAGCAGGGGAACAATGGTTAGTGACATACACACATACTCACACACAGGTTTCTGGAACTTTCCAACCACAGTGTAACACACGTGACACGACCCCTGTTTCACCAGAATTTAGGAAAGAGAGCTGAGAAGGAGACAGGTCATAGAATCGGCAGGTAGTAGGGAGAAAGTCTTAGCAACTTGGAAGAGAGAGAGAGAGAGAGAGAGAGAGAGAGAGAGACAGGGAGGTAGCTAGCGGGACTCTACTTATACTTCACTCGGGTGTGAGAGACTTTGTTAATATTCCAAGACAAATAAAAATAGTCCCATACTATTCTTTACCTCTCCTGTCATTGAATGACAAGAGAGAACCAAGATTCTCTACTTACAAAACTACTCAAGTATAACAACCGCTCGTCTACAAGTTCAATATATATATATATATATATATATATATATATATATATATATATATATATATATATATATATAAATATATATATATATATATATATATATATATATAACACTTCTCTACAAGTAACTACAAAGTCCTTTTTGTGACATTTGGTAGCAGCAAAAGTACGCACCTCGTCTTCGAATCAACAGTGAATTTCTACAAAAGCAGGTGACACTTTACAAGAATAGCTTCAGTTCTACAGTGAAATCATACAAAATGCAGCCTACAATGCAAATAGCCTACAAGTCTACAAAACAACTCTATAATCTTCACGTAACTTCAAGCAGCAGCAAGAAGAATAAAAAACAAAGCAAGTAAAGAAGAGGAAACATTAAAGCAACAAGCTAACCTACCCCTACCACTCTCTCCCGACAACCTCCATCGCTGACGCAGAGGTCAAGACACGCAGCAAAACACCAGAGCCACATTTATAACGCAACTTACTCACCTTTCTTCACCCAGCTTAAGCATCGCTACTCAGTATTCACCACAGCTACCAGTGTGGGAAGCTGACGTCACCATGTGTTGAGATGACATCACGACGCGAGTTTGCCACGCCAAGCATCGTGTGACTGACACCAGGCACTTCTCACCCACTACTCATTACTCATTATTCACATAGCTCCTACTCATACTCATTTATTTCCACAATATTGAGTTGGAAATTTGACATTCTATGCTGAGGTTTGCCTGTGACAGCTGTTAACCACCACAAGCACCAGGCCATGGAATTTCCTGAGTAATATCGTCCATCAACAGCACTAGAATTATCAAGAGATCTTCAATCAAACCTGCATTTTTCTTCCGAGATCGACTTTTGTATCGACACACCTCTACGACCTGTATCAAGTGAGTAAAATTATACTTACTCATTTCTTCTCAGTGCTAAAATTAGCTAAATTCAACTTTTTTTTACTTATTTCCATATATACACTTATACACTCACTATCTAACATTTATTTCAACTTATTTACTCATCTACTTTGTTAGGACATAAATAAACAAAAGGCGTATTTCATAACACCATATCTTAATGACAGGAATATTTTCGCCACCACCCTCGTTAATACCAGATGACACACAATTAGCCACAACAACAGACTCACAATTAAGAGAGCACCAAGGCAACACACCAGATGACACACAATTAGCCACAACAACAGACTCACAATTAAGAGAGCACCAAGGGAACACACCAGATGACACACAATTAGCCACAACAACAGACTTACAATTAGGAGAGCACCAAGGCAACACACCCCTTGTACAAACCTCACCACAAACTAAAGACCAAGAAATAGATACGTCACTCCCAGATGATGAGTGGGAAACCTCCTCTGACGTAGCAAGTGAGGACTTTGTCGCTGACTTGCACACGTATGCCAATACACTTAACAGGGTTCACCGGTCCGGTCAAATATATTCCACCATTCCCTCACACAACGATAAACAAGTCCAAGTTAAATTAACAGAGCAAACAGTGAAAATGAATCAAGAAACAAATACCGAGGATCTAACAACCACACCCCATGTGTTCGTGTACCATGAGGATAAAACTGCCCCAAAATTCTTTGGCACAGAAAAAGATCGCATTGATGTCATTTCATTAGTCAGTCAGTGCGAACAAATGTTCATCAAGCGCCACATACTAGATGAACAAGAGAAAACTGCTATCTTTTCATCTTGCATAAGCCAGGATAGATGTCCAGCAAGCAATTTATTGCGCTCGGAGAAGCTCCATAAAGCTAGGACATATGATGAATTAAAACTGAAATTTTGAAGAAATTTTCTGGAGGTATGAACTTCTTTCCAGGTATAATTCCAGAATTACATAAAATTGTAGATCTTGTAAGGGAGCACACTACAAACCATGTGCTCAGTGAAATAACTGCTGATGTCTCCACAATCAAAAGAACATTGTTAGTTACTTTGGAAAACTCAAATTGGATAACAGATGATGGAAAGATGTCCCCAGACCTCGTCGTGGACATCATTGGTTATGTAGCTTCCTTGTGTAAATTACCTGATAGGACCCTTAAGATCGCCAAGACGATCGCGTACACCCCAGGCATGTGCTTACTAGACTTAATGAACGAGGTAGAGATGCAGTGCAGTAAAGCAGGTATGGTCGACACAGCTGCACATTCTAGTAGAATGAGAGTACCTGAGACAGTATCAGCTGTGAAAACATCTACACCGACCCCAAACAGAGAACAAAATCGATCGCGACCCGACCAACCAAATCTGACGAGGGCTCGATCACAGACGCCAGGCTACAGGCAGTTTCATAAGTTTTCACGCAGCCCGGGCAGGTCTCGCGCCATAAACAACACTACTTATGGGAAGTCACCTCGTAGGTCACAGTCAAGGGATAGGTCCATTCTATGTCATTGTTGTGCAAAACCAGGACACACAAGGTATGAATGCTTTATCAAAGCAAAAGAGGACAAACAAAAGACACAAGGATTTGGTCCTTACTGTAGACATCATAGATACCAAGAGCACTGGACCAGTGATTGCAAAACAGTAGAAAAAATTGTGTCTATGTTCAAATCGGGGGAAGACCAAGTCATGACAAAAAACGAACAAGCGTAAAGAAAAACAAGTCTAAAATTCACATAGGAGGCATGTTGGGAAATCAGTGTATCTTGATACCAGCTGTATGTGAGGATCAAAACGTTTCCTTATTTTTAGATACAGGCTCTCCAGTGAACTTAATAACACATGAAGAAATAAATAGAATTCTTAAAAATAAGAAGAAAGTAACTTTTCTGGATGAAGCTGATTTAGATTTATACGCGGTAGATGGAAAACAAATTACAGTGAAAGGTATGACAAGATTAAATATCAGTTTCACAGAGACTACAAGAAACATTCTCTGCATTTTTCTATATCGTTTAAAACAGCAATTAAAGCTCATATGTTTCTGGGCTTAAGATCCATCAGAGCAGAGAACATAACTATACTCCCACAAATGAATGGAATAGACTTTGACAATGAATTCATAGAGGAAATACCTTCAGAGCCCTCACTGATTGGTAAAAGAGAGCCAAAAAGAATTGATAATATTAAAGGCTTAAACAAACATACACAAACAGATGAGTGTATAGATCCACTCCCACCACCAGCCCCATCCTCCAGAATTAGTGACCCAGATAACAGTACTGATTTATCAATTTTTCCAGCCCATCTCACTAATGATTTAGTTATACCACATAGAGCAAACTATGGAATAGTACTGTTCTTGTCTTAGAAGAATTATGTAAAGTAAAGGGATTGTCAGTAGAAAACGCATTATGTCATACGAACGACGAAGGGCAAACTCAGATATTCATAATTAATCACATGAATGGGGTAGTTCAGTTGAAAAAGGGGACTTGCATAGTTCATATTGAAAAATGTCCTGCCCCTGTGAAGGAAATAGTTATAGCTGGAGTGACAAATGAGATAAAATCTACGGATTGTATGTGTGTATGCTCCAACAGAGGACCGAGTGGCAAGAGTGAGAGATGAATTCTGGGCGAGAGTAGAAGCATGTATGGACAAGTTTGAAAGGAGCGAGAGAGTGCTGTTGATTGGAGACATGAATGGCAAAGTTGGGAATGTATGAGTGGATGGAGTGGTTGGTCAGTGGGGTGTGCCAGCTGAAGTAGATGGGAATGGTAGTGCTTTGGTGGACATCTGTGCTGGTAAGGGGTTGGCAATAGCCAACACCTACTTTCGTCATAAGATGATCCACCGGTATACATGGAGAGTAATGAGGAGGATGGATGGTGAACTTGTTGAACGAAAGGCAATGATAGACTACGTGTGTGTGGATGAGCGAATGAGAAGACAAGTGTTGGATGCAAGAGTGTGGAGAGGGTGGGGGAATGGAGTCTCGGACCATCACTTAGTGATGGCCAAGGTAAAGATGCAAAGAAAGTGGTTGAGGAGGCGAAGGGGAAGACAGGAGGAAGCAGCTCCTGTGAGAAGAGTGGAGAAAATGCAAGATAGTGAGAAAATGACAGAGTATAAGAGCATAGTGGAAGATAGATTGGGAAGGTATGAGCTAGAGCAGATGGAAGGGGTGGAAGATGTATGTAAGATATTCACGGAAGAGATAGGCGCAGCGTGTGAGGCGGTTTGTGGAGTGAGGAGGAGATGCAAGGGTGTGCAAGGGACAGCATGGTGGAATGATGAGGTGAAACGAGCTGTGGAACAAAAGAAGAAGGCATATGATGACTGATTGGCGAGTAGAGGTAGGGGAGAAGATGAGAGAGAGAAGAGAGAGGTATGTGTGAGCAGGAGAAGGGAGGTTAAGAGACTGGTGAAGGAGAGTAAGAAAAAAATGGATGAAGAGTTTGGGAGGAATCTGAGTGTGAAATGGAGGGAAAGAAATTGTTTTGGAAGGAGGTAAAGAAAGTAAGGCAGTGTGAAAGGGGAAATAATAGGGGAGTGAAAGATAGGTATAATAGATTGTTGGTGGAGAAGAGAAAGAAATTGAGGAGATGGAAGGAGCACTTTGAGGATTTGTTGATTGTAGAGAGTGAGAGCAGTGTGAGTATAAGTGGTTGGGGAATGGCTGGGAGAAGAAGAGATGAGAGGAGGGAGGAAGAGATCAGTAGGGCGGAAGTAGTGGAAACGATGAAGAAGATTAAGCTGGGAAAGGCCCCAGGAATTGATGGAGAGTGTGGAGAAATGCTCAGGTATGGGGGTGAGATTGTTGTGGAGTGGATATGGAAGTTGGGTAGATTGGCTTGGGAAGAGGGAAGGGTTCCAGAGGACTGGAAATCAGGTATAATTGTTCCTCTGTAAAAAGGGAAAGGGGAGAGAGAAGTATGTGGTAACCATAGGGGTATTTGCCTTCTTAGTCTGACTGGTAAAATATATGGTAGAATACTCATTGATAGGGTTAGGCATATGACAGAGGAGCTAGTTGGAGAAGAGCAAGGGGGATTTAGGAAGGGAAAAGGGTGTGTAGATCAGATATTTGTTCTAAGATGTTTAGTGGAGAAGTATCTAGAGAAGGGAAGGAAAGTGTATGCAGCCTTCATGGACTTGGAGAAAGCTTATGACAGAATAGATAGGCAAGGTATGTGGAGGGTATTAAGAATATATGGAGTGGAGGGGAAATTGTTGAGTGCTGTGAAGAGTATGTACGAGGGAGCTAGGGCTACGGTGCGAGTGGATGGTGAGCTGAGTGAGTTCTTTGATTTCAGTGTGGGACTGAAACAGGGGTGTGTGATGTCTCCATGGCTGTTTAATATATATATGGATGGGGTTGTAAAGGAGGTGCAGGGTAGGGCAGTGGATGTGGGGCTGGCCCTAATGAATGAGAGTGAGATTTGGAAGCTTCCAGTGTTGCTGTTTACTGATGATACAGTATTGTTGAGTGGAGATGAATGGGAGTTGCAAGGTTTCGTGAATGAATTTGGGAGAGTGTGTAGGAGGAGGAAGCTGAAAGTTAATGTAAACAAAAGTAAAGTTATGGTGTTTGAGAGGAATGAAGTCACAGAGTGTGCAGTGAGGTTGGATGGTGAGGATATGGAGAATGTTAGTGCATTCAAGTACGTGGGTAGTGTGATGAGTATGGATGGAACTTTGTGGGATGAAGTACGTGAAAGGGTACAACAGGGAAGGAAGGTTGTTGGTACACTGAAAGCAGTGATGAGAAATAGGAAGGTGAGTATGGAAGTTAAGAAGTCACTGCATGATGGTATTGTGATCCCTACCCTGACGTACGGAAGCGAGGCGTGGACCTTGCAAGAGGGGAACAAGTCAGGAGTGAGAGCAGTGGAATTGAGTTACTTGAGAGGAACATGTGGAGTGACGTGGAGGGACAGGTTGACGAATGAAGAAGTGAAGGAACGTTGTGGGGTAGATGTGGATGTGGCTGAGAAGATTAGGAGAAATACACTGAGGTGGTTTGGACATGTGGAGAGAATGGAGAATGAAAGACTGACTAAGAGGGTGTATGTAGGTGAGGTGGAGGGAGGGAGAGAGAGGGGTAGACAGAGGATGAGGTGGAGGGATGGAGTTGAGAGGTATATGAGGGAGGGGGGGGTGAGTTGGGGGGAGGGTAGTCAAATGGTGGGTGACAGAGTGACTTGGAGGCGTTTTGTCTGCGGCCACCCTTTGCGGGATTAGGGCGTCGGGCTATAGATAGATAGACAGATAGAATTTGATGAAGAAAATGATTTGTTAACCCTGCTGGAAACACACAGAGACATCGTAGCATTACCCGGAGAACAATTAGGGTGTACTAACTTGATTAATCACATGATTAATGTGCACCCAGAAACACCACCAATTTTCGTACCAGCTTACCACATACCACACTCCCAACGTACACTTGCAAATCAGTATGTCGATGAAATGGTAAAACTTGGAATTATTGAGCCTTCAGTCTCCCCGTGGAATGCCCCATTATTCTTCGTGCCCAAACGAAATGGAGAAATGCGTGCGGTAGTAGATTACCGTAAACTAAATAATCACACAGTCCCAGACAGATTTCCCATGCCATTGCTAAGCGACGTTCTACAGATTATTGGTCCTGAGAATAACATATTCTCAACCTTCGATCTCCTAAACGGCTATTATCAAATCCCGGTTTCCGAGGAGTCACGTAAATACACTGCCTTTTCCACAAACAGAGGCCATTATCAATATACAAGAATGCCAATGGGACTGAGGACAGCCCCAGGCACATTCCGGCGTCTTATGAATTACATATTGTCCGGAATTTTAGGACAAGGAATATTTGTTTATCTTGACGATATTATTATCGCAACGAAGAATATTAAGGATCATCTCAGGAAATTAGACTGACTCTTACAAAAGCTTAGTGATGCTGGATTAAAAATTAAACTTTCTAAATGCAAATTTTGCTTTAAGGAAATAAATTTCTTAGGCCACAAATTAAGTTCTAATGGTATTCACACCACTGATGACAAAATACAGCCAGTGAGAGATTTTCCTGAACCCACTACGACTGACGAAGTTAGACAATTTTTAGGTCTGGCTGAGTACTATAGGTCATTCGTACCACAGTTCTCTCATATAGCCTTTCCTCTATTCCAACTACTCAAAAAAGATGCTGTATTCCAATGGGAAGAAGAACAAAAAAGGGCATTTAACAATCTACAAATTAAACTAATAAATGCACCTTGTTTAGCATATCCAGATTACACAAAATCATTTCTTATTTGTACAGACGCATCAGTTAAAGGATTAGGGGCTGTACTGATGCAGGAAGATAAAAAAGGAAAAAATCAACCAATTGCATTTGCCAGCAGACAAACAAGAGGTGCAGAGAAAACTTACTGCACTACAGACTTAGAGACACATGCAGTGGTTTTTGCATTACAAAAGTTTCGAGATTTGGTATATGGTTACGAAATCCACTTATTCACCGACCATAAACCACTGGTGGGTATGTTTAAAGAAAAACTCCTTTCTGGGAGGAGAGCAAGATGGAAATGTACAGTTGAAAACTACAATGTACAAATTCATTATATACAAGGTAAAATGAACATAGTAGCTGACGCATTATCTAGGAACCCGAACACAATTCAGGTCACGGCATTAGATCTCAAAGGAAATATCCCAAACCACGATGATATCGCAAAGGCACAAAGACTTGACCCAATATGGTCTCAAGTTATATACAAGTTAGAAAGTGGAAATGACATACAATTACCCAAACTGCATGTCCCACTCGAACAATTCACAATGGTCAATAATACATTATACAAGATTAACTCTAAACAACCAAAACGCCAAAGAAATACTAACCAGTTGGTAGTACCTAATGACATGATACCCCAAGTATTACGAACGATACACAATAGCCCACATGCAGGACATCCTGGAAAGGATAAGACATTCAACCAAGCCCAGCTGTTATATTACTGGCCTTCATTACGAAAAGATATAATCATATAGACAGATGCGAATCATGTGCGAAACACAAAGGATACCCAATCACACCTGCACCGATGGGTAATTACCCTGTACCACATCAACCATGGGACGTTGTCGCTATTGATTTACTCAAGATGCCATTATCATACAATAATAACCTATACTTATTCGTAGCAACGGATCATTTTTCCTGTTATGTCATTTTAGCTGCAATTAAAGATAAGACAGCAGAGACAGTAGCAAAGGCAATAACAGATAATGTAATATGTCGCTTTACTACCCCAAAGGTACTAATAAGTGATAATGGAGGAGAATTTAATTCTGAGATCTTACAAGAAATATGTAAACAATACAACATCAAAAAGGTTAACGTTTTAGCCTATCACCCAGCATCGAATGGGTTGATAGAGAGACAAAATAAAAAAGTATTAGATGTGCTACGACACATTCTCAGTGAAAATTATGCAAGCTGGGATGATTGGATTCCCAGAGTAGAAGCCTCAATTAATGGATCTATAAATAAATCCATAGGTGAAACACCACATTTCATTATATATGGAACAGATAAAAAACTACCTTATGAGCTCCTAGAAGGTGACAGTATGCCCATATACAATTACGATGATTACTCTGAACTCCGTTTACGTGAATTCCAGGACATACACATAAGAGTCAAAAAACAATTAACGATGTCCAAGGAAGAAATGACGGAGGCATTTAACAAGAAGGCAAGAGATTCACCTATCAGCTTAGGAGACATTGTTTACGGTATCATTCATACGAGAGACAATAAATTATCCCCAAAATTTGAGGGCCCATACAGAGTAATCAACATAAAAGGCAAACAAAGTTTTAATTAAGTCACTGTCAAGTGGCGAAGAGAAACAAGTTCATATTGACCATTTAAAACGAGTTTCAAGGGAATTATCCAATAATTATTCAGCATCGGATACAATCGAACAGGCGAACGTACCTCAAGAAACCAAGCAAGAAAACAACAATGATTACAAAAAGAAATTAAGGTCATATACCAAACAATCGAACATAGGTGCAACTGTTCCAATCAAATCTACAGTACATCATTTACGAGAATTAAATATCGATTTAAACTCCTTCTATAAATGAAATAACAATCAACCGTAACGCACATCATCACTATCATCGACCACAGCATGACCATATTAGGAAATTAATAGATTTTTTTTTTTTTCGGTAGGTTACGATGAAGGACCTTATGCTATGGATTCTCTTCTACATAGCAAGAGGATATGCGCTCTTACTGTAGACCCCCAACACATAGTACGATAAGGATGCCTCATAGCTCCAACGACCACGACTACAATCGTTAAGGACGTCATAAGTACTGAAATAAGTCTAGATTACTTGTATGAATTACCTACTTATCTAGACAAACTTGCGAAGCCTATGCGAACTCTGGACTTCATGATAGGAAACTATGTTTCACAAGCACATAACATAAAGGAAGTGAATGAAATGGTAAAGTTAGCGAAATGGAAACTAGAACAGGCAAAGTCAACTATGCTCATCATGATCCAAGATCTCCCATCTTATGGAACGGAGGTACTGAGCGACAGGAACAACATCACACGTACTTGCCAAAAGCTCGGTTTGTTCGATCGGGGTGGCGCAGTTCTTGGGAACATCTTTGGATTGGCTACAGAGGATGACCTTAAAGAAATAAACAACAAATTTAATAAAATAGCTCAGATACTAACATACCAAGATAAATTCATCACAGGACAGAACTCAGCAATGAAGACAATTGTGAAAAATCTGAAAAAGGCAGAAAACATAGCTCTCGAAAGTGTAGATAAAATAAATGAAATGGAAGGAAACATTACACTTTTCCAACACTTCTCCATCATCACAGAACATATTGACACGATTCTACTACAATTAGACAACACTAGAGATCGTTTCAGGGCACTTATGCAAGGAATTTCGAATGCTGGTGATGGCAAGATCACAATTGACTTACTTCCAGTTCATGAGCTACGTCAGATAGTTAGTCAAGGCATACATAAACATAAATTGAAGCCGTTGTTCCGCAGTAGGGAATTCATGCAATATTATCCATATTTAGGAGCAACACTAACACCAACATCAGTAGTAGTTCATGTACCATTCATAACTGAAGACCTGTCCACAGTATACCACATACACCCCTCCCCCTATAAAAATAACAACACTTTGGTTATCATCAACATCAACACAGACACCGAACTCATCATGGTCTCCAAGAGACAGGACACTGTCACTTTCGCAAGTGAATCAACGATTGAACGAAAGTGCCGCACATCCTTACATGCTGTTCATCTTTGTCATGCGTACATTTTCACGTTTCAGCCTACTGATACAGTCCCTTGTGAAATGGCTATCATCAGAAATGACAATATTCATAATCACTGCAACTCCACTTTTGCTCCAGATAAACTTGTACACCATCACCGCATCGGACATTCACAGTTTTTTTAATTTCACTCATAACACATCAGTTTACATAGTCTGTCCAAATATACTCATACTTCAGCCTCAGGATTATACATAGCACCAGACTACTGTGCGGTATTTACACCAGCCATGTCTACTTTATCCACCATCAATCACTACGCCATTCTCAATCATACACACAAACATTTCCACCTACTGCCTGATATAGAGTTAAACATGAGCACAAGTATTAAGTTGACTTCACCTAAGTTTGAAACTATGCAGCTGATCAATGAAACAATGAAGCCCTGGGAAGATTTGAGTTTCAGTATGTTCAACCCATATTATGTGTATAGCCCAGCACCTACTGTCTTTATAATCTTCTGCATTGTATTTGCAGTACTGCTGTTCGCAATGCACAGAATGCATGCAAGAATTGCTAATTTGGAGTCAGTATTTAGTGGGGAGAGTTAACATCCAAGTTAACCTCCCTGAATGAAGTGTACATATTTGGTTATTTGGTATATAGTATTAATTATATATATATATATATATATATATATATATATATATATATATATATATATATATATATATATATATATATATATATATATGTATGTATGTATATATATATAAAAGACCAAGATCTGGCGATCATATGTAGTGTAAGCCATCGGGTAGAGAACGGCTTAGAACGTAACTCAATAATACTTTGCTACGTGGTCTCCCATAAATAATATACATGAATGAGTACTCACAGTTTGACACCCGGTACCTCTGAATGGTCTACGGGCCGAATATATGACTTTGCCTTGTGACCTTAACATCAGATAGATGTTTTCAAAATCGAATTACCTCATACTTGCCAAACTTTAATCCTTCCACCAGCTTTGGTTCAAATCAGAGCAGAACTGTCTGAATGCCCTTGACCTTTGACATTTCCCAGTGACCTTCACCTTTGTCAGATTGTTCAGAAATCAAATTTATTTGTGCCTGTTTTATCCTGAACCATTCTCCAATTGGAGAATTGTTAACAATTCCACTAAGTTTGGTTCACTTCAGATCAAACCTGTCTTTGTTGACGTTGTCTTGTAACCTTGGTCTTTTACCTTTTCCTATGAAAATTAAATTTGATTGTTCTCATAATTTAATAACTTCATTCCTGCTTTATCGTCAGCCCTTCCCCCACGTTTGGTGAGAGTGCTATAAAAACTGTTTAAGTTGCCTTTGCTAGGTCTACATGTGACTAAGCCCTGTGGTCTAAAAAAATAAATCATCAATGGCTGTTCTTCAGCCCTTATAACAAGTATGGTTAAAATCTGATAATTTTGTTTACACACACACACACACACACACACACACAAAACATAACACCCGCTACTCACTTCGCGAGGAGCAGGTTTAATAATACAAGCCTCGTACCAAGAATCTAGTAAAAAGGAATATCATCGTGGTAAGATTAAGTGTCTAATGGCAATTTTCTAACCCACTGACTGTGAGAGTTCCGTCCCAAGCTAAGTGAAATTGTTTGGCAGTACCGAGAATAAAGTATGTTAGCCCCCACGTCTAAAAAAATTTTTCCCGTACATCAAAAGCGACAATGCTGGGTCCAGACAATTTTATTCAACCTACGAAGGACAAGAGATGGGTCTGTGATTAAAGGGGATATGTAGTAGCCAAATAAGTACGAAATTTTTATTTGATGCAAGCAGACAGTTGATAAATGAAAGGAATAAAATAAGCTCTTTATCTCCCTATTATCCATGCTAGAAGATTATTTTAATTGATTAAAAAGAAAGACTTCTGACCTGTTAGCTATCATTAAACATGTGACTGTCTTTAGTCTGATGAATTTTTAAAAAGAATTTGCTTTGAGGGAGGAAAGACCATTACCATGGAAGACCATGGTCATTTAATAAGCACAGTATTTCTGCTGAGGTATTGTAACATCCTATAATGGCACTACATTTTCCTATGTCTGTGATCCAAAATCAAGAACCTTGAAATAAAAATTTAACCCACATCCTATTCTTTACTAAAGTTTCTAAGGAGCAGAGATAAATGATAATATTGTAAATGCACTTTATTCATAGCAAAACATACATCAGCGAAAAAATGCAGCACGGTACGATTTATTCTATGAACAGATTTACTACCTGCGTTAATATTTCAAAATCGTTTCAAATCAGCGGTCTTAATGGCACTTTTTTGCTTTCCGTCCCAAATAAATCTTTCATATTCTTAAACCTCTCAGGAATCAAGGGCCAGACGATTCCACCAGATGCCTTTTAGTTTCCACATCCTTCTCCCTCACACATACCTTATTGAACGAATTTATCATTATTAGCAGAAATTGATCTTGGGGTTGCATGCAGGCTATAACATTTTTTTTTTTTTTTTTTTTTTTTTTTTGGGGGCCATATGACGAGCCATTGCGGCATCAATACTTCCACCAAGGAGGTTATGTTTTACCTGGTGTTGGTTTGTTTATTTGTCTGTTTGTCGGTTTGTTTGTCTGTCTGTTAGCAGGATTACTGAAATAGTAATGAACGGATTTTGATGAAATTTTTCGAAGGTGGTCCATGTGCCAAGAAATTAAGTTTTGAGGCGAATCCGGAGTATCCCACACAATGCCTCCATTAGTTGTCAATGAATTTCAATGAAATTTTATGGAAAGGTGGACCAAGGACTAAGAATTGATGTATTAAATTTGGGGGTGGATCCGGATCCTATATCCACGGATGCGGACCCGGGACTGCTCAAAAAGTTATGAATGGATTTTGATAAAATTCTGTGGAAGGATGGGCCATGGGTCAAAGAAGGAATGATGAAATTTTCGGGTGGATCTGGATCCGGAGTATCCCGCACAATATCTCCAAAAGTTTTCAACGAAATTCAATGAAATTTTGTGGAAAGATTGGCCATGGACCAAGAAAGAACTGGTTAAATTTTTGAGCAGAGCCAGATCCTATATCCACGGCTCCGGATTCGGATCCTTTTTAACCCGTTACGTCCCGAGGTTTTCCGCACCTCTGACATCCCCCAGTCCCGAGCTATTTTGGAAAAAAAATTTTTTGGCTAAAACTTCCGCGTTGGTTGAGAAACAAAGGAAAATCACCAAGAAAGGGCTTACCATGGTCCATAAGTGGTCGGAACAGGTGAGGTCCCCCGCACCAGGTATCGTATTCTATCATTGACGTGTGAGGCGCTCACGTTTTCAATGGTAGGAAATATTGGGAGAAACAACACACAACACCTCTATATTTATTGAATTTGAACTAATAAACAATAACAGTAGCAATATAATGGATTTCAGACACATATATATGAAAAATAAGCATTGTACCATCGCGCGAGCATAGCGAGTTAGGTCCGAGTCGTAACATGCTATATGCTAAGTTTCTTGTATCAGTCAACATATTTTTTCTACTTGTATACTTCTGTTTCATTGACATTTTACCTATTTTTACTATTTGAAAATGTTTTCAGATGTTTTCATTCATTACAATGACATGCAGCATAAGTACAGTATAGTGCACATCTGCTTACTAAGCGCACTCGCTATGACTCGTATTTCAACATACCCAATTGTTTTATCACTTTCCTATTATTTTTTCCATTACATAGAACCTTTCGTCCACCACTGTAAATGTTTTCAATTATTTACATTCATTACGAAGGAATTTAGCGAAACGCTAGCGCATATTCATGTAGCAAGCACAATCTCAAATACTTGTGTTTCATCTTCTACTTTATTTTTTCTCTCCCTAGGTAGTGTGAGGCGGCGGGGTGTATCACGTGGGCGAGTGCGGGTGCTTTCTGTATCAAGTGGGATTGTGATGGAGGGGGAAGGTGGGGAGGAACCACAAGCACGTCTTATGCTCCCCAATATCCCCTAACACGTGGGCGAGCTAGGGTGCGTGAAAAATCACGTGGTGTTGTCATGGAGGGGGAAGGTGGGGAGGAACCACTCCCTAGCACGTCTTATGCTCCCCAGTATTCCCCAACTTCATCCCCACAGCCCCCTAATGTTCCTCAAGGCCGTAAGGGTAAGGGAAAGGGAAAGGGTAAAGGCAGAGGGAAGAGGAGTGACAGTGGGGAAGCCCTCCACACTCCTTCTCCCCCACCTCCCCAACCAGGATCTCCTCCCCACCCAGACGAAGGCGGTGATGGGGATGATGGGGACGAGGGATTTGTGTCGTGGAATTGGGAGGATGGGAGTGATTTTTCTCCCCTCATTCACCGTTTCACTGAGCAGGGGCGCTCTGGCTGCATTGCTCCCGGAATTCACCGTAATTCCACCAGGTTGGATTTTCTCCACCTGTTTTTTAGTGAGGCATTCGTGGAGCAGATTGTTTACCAAATCAACTTTTTTGCAAGCACCCAGTGCCTTGAGAGTGAAAGATAGGGAACAAGGAGTAGGCATTCTATCATATATGATTACCTTGTCTCCCTTTCAGAAATGTTCCTATTTTTTGCCCTGGTTCTTTTGATGGGTATTATACGAAAAAACAGAATTCCAGCTTACTGGACAAGGGACCCTGTTATGTTTACACCAATATTTGGGCAAGTCATGAGCCGTAATCGGTTTCAACAAATTCTAAGTCGCCTCCATTTCTATGATGCTCATGATCCTGCAAATGCGAACAACACAGATAAGATCAGACGAATTAGGTTGGTCTTTGATCACCTGAGGCAAACCTTTCGTTCGTCATTTTATCCCTATAGAGACCTCGTCAGAGACGAGTGTCTCGTGCTGTGAAGAGGTAATATTTCATTTAGGCAGTATATACCCAGCAAAAGGCACCGTTTTGGGTTCAAGATCTTTGTTATGTGCGACTGTAGGACTGGGTATGTGCAAGACATAGTCATGTACACCGGTGCACAGACAGGCATAATAGAAGATCGGAGTATTGAACTGTCGAGAGCAGTGGTAAAGACAATGATAGAAGACTACCTTCATCGTGGTCACGTCCTCTACCTGAACAACTGGTACACTAGCCCTCTTCTCGCTCGTTATCTTTACATGCATGAAATGGGAGTCTGTGGAACCGTGAAGGTAAACTGGCGTCACATGGCCAAGGTAGGGCGGAAACTTGACAGGAATGAGGTTGTCTTCTTCAAAGCCAACAACATCCTTGCAACTGTGTGGAACCATAATAGAGAAGTAAGCCTCTTGTCAACTGTTCACCGCCCCTTGATGCACCGTACTGATTCCGTTGATTACCGGAGCGAGAACAGGCGTCACATTTGGAAACCTGAGTGTGTCATGGATTATAACATAAACATGCGCCTGGTGGACCAGTCAGACTCCATGATATCGATGGTAGACTGTGCCAGGACCACGATGAAGTGATATAAGAAACTGTTCTTTCACTTGCTTGACATCACTGCTCTGAATTGCCACCACCTTCATGCCATGATAACAGGAGTTCAGGAAACCTTTGAAGGGTTTGTGAGGGAGCTCACAAGAGAGATGTTTGCACGTTATGCTGTTGAAAGGCCCCAACATCGCACCCGCACTGCCCCTATTGCCCAAACTCCCCTGAGAATATCCGGCTGCCATTTCCCCACTCCTATCCCTCCCCAGCCAAACAGACCTAGGTCCCAACGCAGGTGTCACGTGTGTAGCAATTCCCAGGTGAGACTCACCACACAGAGGAAGGACACCCTCTATGACTGCATCGAGTGTGACGTGGGTCTCTGTATTCAGCCATGTTTCAGCAAATATCACACCTTGATGCAATTTTAATATGGTGTGAATGCGATAGGACGCTGAAACTATGAAGTAAATGCGACAAATAGACGCTCAGTGAAATTATCAGTCATGCTGATCTGAAAATATTAGTATAAAGTGCATACGGGTATAACATAAGTGCAAAAATAGTGTGTAAGTGTATAAATATGATGTATGTGGAAACATACCTAGTGAGGGTTTTATGATGCGATATTTTGTCGCTCAGTGCAATAAATAAGGCCCGTAAATATGTAATTATTATTATTGAAAATGCTAACGGGTATAATATAAGTTCAAATTATTGTAAGTGCTGAAATATATTCTAAGTCAAAATATTCCTAGCGTGTGTATAGAGATGCGATATCCTGACCCTCAGTTGAATGAATAAGGCCCGTAATTATGAAAATAGAATTCAACAAGTGGGGAAGTGTGTAATATATGTGAAGAATTAGTATGTAAGTGTTTGAGTATTACGTTGGTCGAAACATTCATTGTGAGGGTATTTTCATGCGATATTCTGATGCTCACTTGAATAAATAATGCCAGTAAGTATGTATAGTGCAGTATAGCGGTGTAAACGTGTGTAATGTAAGTGGGAAAGTATAATTGGAGTGAAAAAATAAAGTAGAAGATGAAACACAAGTATATGAGATTGTGCTTGCTACGTGAATATGCGCTAGCGTTTCGCTAAATTCCCTCGTAATGAATGTAAATAATTGAAAACATTTACAGTGGTGGACGAAAGGTTCTATGTAATGGAAAAAATAATAGGAAAGTGATAAAACAATTGGGTATGTTGAAATACGAGTCATAGCGAGTGCGCTTAGTAAGCAGATGTGCACTATACTGTACTTATGCTGCATGTCATTGTAATGAATGAAAACATCTGAAAACATTTTCAAATAGTAAAAATAGGTAAAATGTCAATGAAACAGAAGTATACAAGTAGAAAAAATATGTTGACTGATACAAGAAACTTAGCATATAGCATGTTACGACTCGGACCAAACTCGCTATGCTCGCGCGATGGTACAATGCTTATTTTTCATATATATGTGTCTGAAATCCATTATATTGCTACTGTTATTGTTTATTAGTTCAAATTCAATAAATATAGAGGTGTTGTGTGTTGTTTCTCCCAATATTTCCTACCATAGAAAACGTGAGCGCCTCACACGTCAATGATAGAATACGATACCTGGTGCGGGGGACCTCACCTGTTCCGACCACTTATGGACCATGGTAAGCCCTTTCTTGGTGATTTTCCTTTGTTTCTCAACCAACGCGGAAGTTTTAGCCAAAAAATTTTTTTTCCAAAATAGCTCGGGACTGGGGGATGTCAGAGGTGCGGAAAACCTCGGGACGTAACGGGTTAAAAAGGATCCGAATCCGGAGCCGTGGATATAGGATCTGGCTCTGCTCAAAAATTTAACCAGTTCTTTCTTGGTCCATGGCCAATCTTTCCACAAAATTTCATTGAATTTCGTTGAAAACTTTTGGAGATATTGTGCGGGATACTCCGGATCCAGATCCACCCGAAAATTTCATCATTCCTTCTTTGACCCATGGCCCATCCTTCCACAGAATTTTATCAAAATCCATTCATAACTTTTTGAGCAGTCCCGGGTCCGCATCCGTGGATATAGGATCCAGATCCACCCCCAAATTTAATACATCAATTCTTAGTCCTTGGTCCACCTTTCCATAAAATTTCATTGAAATTCATTGACAACTAATGGAGGCATTGTGTGGGATACTCCGGATTCGCCTCAAAACTTAATTTCTTGGCACATGGACCACCTTCGAAAAATTTCATCAAAATCCGTTCATTACTATTTCAGTAATCCTGCTAACAGACAGACAAACAAACCGACAAACAGACAAATAAACAAACCAACACCAGGTAAAACATAACCTCCTTGGTGGAAGTATTGATGCCGCAATGGCTCGTCATATGGCCCCCCTCAAAAAAAAAAAAAAAAAAAAAAAATGTTATAGCCTGCATGCAACCCCAAGATCAATTTCTGCTAATAATGATAAATTCGTTCAATAAGGTATGTGTGAGGGAGAAGGATGTGGAAACTAAAAGGCATCTGGTGGAATCGTCTGGCCCTTGATTCCTGAGAGGTTTAAGAATATGAAAGATTTATTTGGGACGGAAAGCAAAAAAGTGCCATTAAGACCGCTGATTTGAAACGATTTTGAAATATTAACGGAGGTAGTAAATCTGTTCATAGAATAAATCGTACCGTGCTGCATTTTTTCGCTGATGTATGTTTTGCTATGAATAAAGTGCATTTACAATATTATCATTTATCTCTGCTCCTTAGAAACTTTAGTAAAGAATAGGATGTGGGTTAAATTTTTATTTCAAGGTTCTTGATTTTGGATCACAGACATAGGAAAATGTAGTGCCATTATAGGATGTTACAATACCTCAGCAGAAATACTGTGGTTATTAAATGACCATGGTCTTCCATGGTAATGGTCTTTCCTCCCTCAAAGCAAATTCTTTTTAAAAAATCATCAGACTAAAGACAGTCACATGTTTAATGATAGCTAACAGGTCAGAAGTCTTTCTTTTTAATCAATTAAAATAATCTTCTAGCATGGATAATAGGGAGATAAAGAGCTTATTTTATTCCTTTCATTTATCAACTGTCTGCTTGCATCAAATAAAAATTTCGTACTTATTTGGCTACTACATATCCCCTTTAATCACAGACCCATCTCTTGTCCTTCGTAGGTTGAATAAAATTGTCTGGACCCAGCATTGTCGCTTTTGATGTACGGGAAAAAATTTTTTAGACGTGGGGGCTAACATACTTTATTCTCGGTACTGCCAAACAATTTCACTTAGCTTGGGACGGAACTCTCACAGTCAGTGGGTTAGAAAATTGCCATTAGACACTTAATCTTACCACGATGATATTCCTTTTTACTAGATTCTTGGTACGAGGCTTGTATTATTAAACCTGCTCCTCGCGAAGTGAGTAGCGGGTGTTATGTTTTGTGTGTGTGTGTGTGTGTGTGTGTGTGTGTAAACAAAATTATCAGATTTTAACCATACTTGTTATAAGGGCTGAAGAACAGCCATTGATGATTTATTTTTTTAGACCACAGGGCTTAGTCACATGTAGACCTAGCAAAGGCAACTTAAACAGTTTTTATAGCACTCTCACCAAACGTGGGGGAAGGGCTGACGATAAAGCAGGAATGAAGTTATTAAATTATGAGAACAATCAAATTTAATTTTCATAGGAAAAGGTAAAAGACCAAGGTTACAAGACAACGTCAACAAAGACAGGTTTGATCTGAAGTGAACCAAACTTAGTGGAATTGTTAACAATTCTCCAATTGGAGAATGGTTCAGGATAAAACAGGCACAAATAAATTTGATTTCTGAACAATCTGACAAAGGTGAAGGTCACTGGGAAATGTCAAAGGTCAAGGGCATTCAGACAGTTCTGCTCTGATTTGAACCAAAGCTGGTGGAAGGATTAAAGTTTGGCAAGTATGAGGTAATTCGATTTTGAAAACATCTATCTGATGTTAAGGTCACAGGGCAAAGTCATATATTCGGCCCGTAGACCATTCAGAGGTACCGGGTGTCAAACTGTGAGTACTCATTCATGTATATTATTTATGGGAGACCACGTAGCAAAGTATTATTGAGTTACGTTCTAAGCCGTTCTCTACCCGATGGCTTACACTACATATGATCGCCAGATCTTGGTCTTTTATATATATATACATACATATATATATATATATATATATATATATATATATATATATATATATATATATATATATATATATATATATAATTAATACTATATACCAAATAACCAAATATGTACACTTCATTCAGGGAGGTTAACTTGGATGTTAACTCTCCCCCCACTAAATACTGACTCCAAATTAGCAATTCTTGCATGCATTCTGTGCATTGCGAACAGCAGTACTGCAAATACAATGCAGAAGATTATAAAGACAGTAGGTGCTGGGCTATACACATAATATGGGTTGAACATACTGAAACTCAAATCTTCCCAGGGCTTCATTGTTTCATTGATCAGCTGCATAGTTTCAAACTTAGGTGAAGTCAACTTAATACTTGTGCTCATGTTTAACTCTATATCAGGCAGTAGGTGGAAATGTTTGTGTGTATGATTGAGAATGGCGTAGTGATTGATGGTGGATAAAGTAGACATGGCTGGTGTAAATACCGCACAGTAGTCTGGTGCTATGTATAATCCTGAGGCTGAAGTATGAGTATATTTGGACAGACTATGTAAACTGATGTGTTATGAGTGAAATTAAAAAAACTGTGAATGTCCGATGCGGTGATGGTGTACAAGTTTATCTGGAGCAAAAGTGGAGTTGCAGTGATTATGAATATTGTCATTTCTGATGATAGCCATTTCACAAGGGACTGTATCAGTAGGCTGAAACGTGAAAATGTACGCATGACAAAGATGAACAGCATGTAAGGATGTGCGGCACTTTCGTTCAATCGTTGATTCACTTGCGAAAGTGACAGTGTCCTGTCTCTTGGAGACCATGATGAGTTCGGTGTCTGTGTTGATGTTGATGATAACCAAAGTGTTGTTATTTTTATAGGGGGAGGGGTGTATGTGGTATACTGTGGACAGGTCTTCAGTTATGAATGGTACATGAACTACTACTGATGTTGGTGTTAGTGTTGCTCCTAAATATGGATAATATTGCATGAATTCCCTACTGCGGAACAACGGCTTCAATTTATGTTTATGTATGCCTTGACTAACTATCTGACGTAGCTCATGAACTGGAAGTAAGTCAATTGTGATCTTGCCATCACCAGCATTCGAAATTCCTTGCATAAGTGCCCTGAAACGATCTCTAGTGTTGTCTAATTGTAGTAGAATCGTGTCAATATGTTCTGTGATGATGGAGAAGTGTTGGAAAAGTGTAATGTTTCCTTCCATTTCATTTATTTTATCTACACTTTCGAGAGCTATGTTTTCTGCCTTTTTCAGATTTTTCACAATTGTCTTCATTGCTGAGTTCTGTCCTGTGATGAATTTATCTTGGTATGTTAGTATCTGAGCTATTTTATTAAATTTATTGTTTATTTCTTTAAGGTCATCCTCTGTAGCCAATCCAAAGATGTTCCCAAGAACTGCGCCACCCAGATCGAACAAACGGAGCTTTTGGCAAGTACGTGTGATGTTGTTCCTGTCGCTCAGTACCTCCGTTCCATAAGATGGGAGATCTTGGATCATGATGAGCATAGTTGACTTTGCCTGTTCTAGTTTCCATTTCGCTAACTTTACCATTTCATTCACTTCCTTTATGTTATGTGCTTGTGAAACATAGTTTCCTATCATGAAGTCCAGAGTTGGCATAGGCTTCGCAAGTTTGTCTAGATAAGTAGGTAATTCATACAAGTAATCTAGACTTATTTCAGTACTTATGACGTCCTTAACGATTGTAGTCGTGGTCGTTGGAGCTATGAGGCATCCTTGTCGTACTATGTGTTGGGGGTCTACAGTAAGAGCGCATATCCTCTTGCTATGTAGAAGAGAATCCATAGCATAAGGTCCTTCATCGTAACCTACCGAAAAAAAAAAAAAATCTATTAATTTCCTAATATGGTCATGCTGTGGTCGATGATAGTGATGATGTGCGTTACGGTTGATTGTTATTTCATTTAAAGAAGGAGTTTAAATCGATATTTAATTCTCGTAAATGATGTACTGTAGATTTGATTGGAACAGTTGCACCTATGTTCGATTGTTTGGTATATGACCTTAATTTCTTTTTGTAATCATTGTTGTTTTCTTGCTTGGTTTCTTGAGGTACGTTCGCCTGTTCGATTGTATCCGATGCTGAATAATTATTGGATAATTCCCTTGAAACTCGTTTTAAATGGTCAATATGAACTTGTTTCTCTTCGCCACTTGACAGTGACTTAATTAAAACTTTGTTTGCCTTTTATGTTAATTACTCTGTATGGGCCCTCAAATTTTGGGGATAATTTATTGTCTCTCGTATGAATGATACCATAAACAATGTATCCTAAGCTGATAGGTGAATCTCTTGCCTTCTTGTTAAATGCCTCCGTCATTTCTTCCTTGGACATCGTTAATTGTTTTTTGACTCTTTTGTGTATGTCCTGGAATTCACGTAAACGGAGTTCAGAGTAATCATCGTAATTGTATATGGGCATACTGTCACCTTCTAGGAGCTCATAAGGTAGTTTTTTATCTGTTCCATATATAATGAAATGTGGTGTGTCACCTATGGATTTATTTATAGATCCATTAATTGAGGCTTCTACTCTGGGAATCCAATCATCCCAGCTTGCATAATTTTCACTGAGAATGTGTCGTAGCACATCTAATACTTTTTTATTTTGTCTCTCTATCAACCCATTCGATGCTGGGTGATAGGCTAAAACGTTAACGTTTTTGATGTTGTATTGTTTACATATTTCTTGTAAGATCTCAGAATTAAATTCTCCTCCATTATCACTTATTAGTACCTTTGGGGTAGTAAAGCGACATATTACATTATCTGTTATTGCCTTTGCTACTGTCTCTGCTGTCTTATCTTTAATTGCAGCTAAAATGACATAACAGGAAAAATGATCCGTTGCTACGAATAAGTATAGGTTATTATTGTATGATAATGGCATCTTGAGTAAATCAATAGCGACAACGTCCCATGGTTGATGTGGTACAGGGTAATTACCCATCGGTGCAGGTGTGATTGGGTATCCTTTGTGTTTCGCACATGATTCGCATCTGTCTATATGATTGTTTATATCTTTTCGTAATGAAGGCCAGTAATATAACAGCTGGGCTTGGTTGAATGTCTTATCCTTTCCAGGATGTCCTGCATGTGGGCTATTGTGTATCGTTCGTAATACTTGGGGTATCATGTCATTAGGTACTACCAACTGGTTAGTATTTCTTTGGCGTTTTGGTTGTTTAGAGTTAATCTTGTATAATGTATTATTGACCATTGTGAATTGTTCGAGTGGGACATGCAGTTTGGGTAATTGTATGTCATTTCCACTTTCTAACTTGTATATAACTTTAGACCATATTGGGTCAAGTCTTTGTGCCTTTGCGATATCATCGTGGTTTGGGATATTTCCTTTGAGATCTAATGCCGTGACCTGAATTGTGTTCGGGTTCCTAGATAATGCGTCAGCTACTATGTTCATTTTACCTTGTATATAATGAATTTGTACATTGTAGTTTTCAACTGTACATTTCCATCTTGCTCTCCTCCCAGAAAGGAGTTTTTCTTTAAACATACCCACCAGTGGTTTATGGTCGGTGAATAAGTGGATTTCGTAACCATATACCAAATCTCGAAACTTTTGTAATGCAAAAACCACTGCATGTGTCTCTAAGTCTGTAGTGCAGTAAGTTTTCTCTGCACCTCTTGTTTGTCTGCTGGCAAATGCAATTGGTTGATTTTTTCCTTTTTTATCTTCCTGCATCAGTACAGCCCCTAATCCTTTAACTGATGCGTCTGTACAAATAAGAAATGATTTTGTGTAATCTGGATATGCTAAACAAGGTGCATTTATTAGTTTAATTTGTAGATTGTTAAATGC
This sequence comes from Coenobita brevimanus, assembly GCF_032717465.1. Lineage (NCBI taxonomy): Eukaryota > Metazoa > Arthropoda > Malacostraca > Decapoda > Coenobitidae > Coenobita > Coenobita brevimanus. The sequence goes on from NC_136971.1 coordinate 26,627,776, forward strand.
CCTTTTTTGTTCTTCTTCCCATTGGAATACAGCATCTTTTTTGAGTAGTTGGAATAGAGGAAAGGCTATATGAGAGAACTGTGGTACGAATGACCTATAGTACTCAGCCAGACCTAAAAATTGTCTAACTTCGTCAGTCGTAGTGGGTTCAGGAAAATCTCTCACTGCCTGTATTTTGTCATCAGTGGTGTGAATACCATTAGAACTTAATTTGTGGCCTAAGAAATTTATTTCCTTAAAGCAAAATTTGCATTTAGAAAGTTTAATTTTTAAACCAGCATCACTAAGCTTTTGTAAGAGTCAGTCTAATTTCCTGAGATGATCCTTAATATTCTTCGTTGCGATAATAATATCGTCAAAATAAACAAATATTCCTTGTCCTAAAATTCCGGACAATATGTAATTCATAAGACGCCGGAATGTGCCTGGGGCTGTCCTCAGTCCCATAGGCATTCTTGTATATTGATAATGGCCTCTGTTTGTGGAAAAGGCAGTGTATTTACGTGACTCCTCGGAAACCGGGATTTGATAATAGCCGTTTAGGAGATCGAAGGTTGAGAATATGTTATTCTCAGGACCAATAATCTGTAGAACGTCGCTTAGCAATGGCATGGGAAATCTGTCTGGGACTGTGTGATTATTTAGTTTACGGTAATCTACTACCGCACGCATTTCTCCATTTCGTTTGGGCACGAAGAATAATGGGGCATTCCACGGGGAGACTGAAGGCTCAATAATTCCAAGTTTTACCATTTCATCAACATACTGATTTGCAAGTGTACGTTGGGAGTGTGGTATGTGGTAAGCTGGTACGAAAATTGGTGGTGTTTCTGGGTGCACATTAATCATGTGATTAATCAAGTTAGTACACCCTAATTGTTCTCCGGGTAATGCTACGATGTCCCTGTGTGTTTCCAGCAGGGTTAACAAATCATTTTCTTCATCAAATTCTATCTGTCTATCTATCTATAGCCCGACGCCCTAATCCCGCAAAGGGTGGCCGCAGACAAAACGCCTCCAAGTCACTCTGTCACCCACCATTTGACTACCCTCCCCCCAACTCACCCCCCTCTCCCTCATATACCTCTCAACTCCATCCCTCCACCTCATCCTCTGTCTACCCCTCTCTCTCCCTCCCTCCACCTCACCTACATACACCCTCTTAGTCAGTCTTTCATTCTCCATTCTCTCCACATGTCCAAACCACCTCAGTGTATTTCTCCTAATCTTCTCAACCACATTCACATCTACCCCACAACGTTCCTTCACTTCTTCATTCGTCAACCTGTCCCTCCACGTCACTCCACATGCTCCTCTCAAGTAACTCATTTCCACTGCTCTCACTCCTGACTTGTTCCCCTCTTGCAAGGTCCACGCCTCGCTTCCGTACGTCAGGGTAGGGATCACAATACCATCATGCAGTGACTTCTTAACTTCCATACTCACCTTCCTATTTCTCATCACTGCTTTCAGTGTACCAACAACCTTCCTTCCCTGTTGTACCCTTTCACGTACTTCATCCCACAAAGTTCCATCCATACTCATCACACTACCCACGTATTTGAATGCACTAACATTCTCCATATCCTCACCATCCAACCTCACTGCACACTCTGTGACTTCATTCCTCTCAAACACCATAACTTTACTTTTGTTTACATTAACTTTCAGCTTCCTCCTCCTACACACTCTCCCAAATTCATTCACGAAACCTTGCAACTCCCATTCATCTTCACTCAACAATACTGTATCATCAGCAAACAGCAACACCGGAAGCTTCCAAATCTCACCCTCATTCATTAGGGCCAGCCCCACATCCACTGCCCTACCCTGCACCTCCTTTACAACCCCATCCATATATATATTAAACAGCCATGGAGACATCACACACCCCTGTTTCAGTCCCACACTGAAATCAAAGAACTCACTCAGCTCACCATCCACTCGCACCGTAGCCCTAGCTCCCTCGTACATACTCTTCACAGCACTCAACAATTTCCCCTCCACTCCATATATTCTTAATACCCTCCACATACCTTGCCTATCTATTCTGTCATAAGCTTTCTCCAAGTCCATGAAGGCTGCATACACTTTCCTTCCCTTCTCTAGATACTTCTCCACTAAACATCTTAGAAGAAATATCTGATCTACACACCCTTTTCCCTTCCTAAATCCCCCTTGCTCTTCTCCAACTAGCTCCTCTGTCATATGCCTAACCCTATCAATGAGTATTCTACCATATATTTTACCAGTCAGACTAAGAAGGCAAATACCCCTATGGTTACCACATACTTCTCTCTCCCCTTTCCCTTTTTACAGAGGAACAATTATACCTGATTTCCAGTCCTCTGGAACCCTTCCCTCTTCCCAAGCCAATCTACCCAACTTCCATATCCACTCCACAACAATCTCACCCCCATACCTGAGCATTTCTCCACACTCTCCATCAATTCCTGGGGCCTTTCCCAGCTTAATCTTCTTCATCGTTTCCACTACTTCCGCCCTACTGATCTCTTCCTCCCTCCTCTCATCTCTTCTTCTCCCAGCCATTCCCCAACCACTTATACTCACACTGCTCTCACTCTCTACAATCAACAAATCCTCAAAGTGCTCCTTCCATCTCCTCAATTTCTTTCTCTTCTCCACCAACAATCTATTATTCCTATCTTTCACTCCCCTATTATTTCCCCTTTCACACTGCCTTACTTTCTTTACCTCCTTCCAAAACAATTTCTTTCCCTCCATTTCACACTCAGATTCCTCCCAAACTCTTCATCCATTTTCTTCTTACTCTCCTTCACCAGTCTCTTAACCTCCCTTCTCCTGCTCACATATACCTCTCTCTTCACTCTCTCATCTTCTCCCCTACCTCTACTAGCCAATCAGTCATCATATGCCTTCTTCTTTTGTTCCACAGCTCGTTTCACCTCATCATTCCACCATGCTGTCCCTTGCACACCCTTGCATCTCCTCCTCACTCCACAAACCGCCTCACACGCTGCGCCTATCTCTTCCGTGAATATCTTACATACATCTTCCACCCCTTCCATCTGCTCTAGCTCATACCTTCCCAATCTATCTTCCACTATGCTCTTATACTCTGTCATTTTCTCACTATCTTGCATTTTCTCCACTCTTCTCACAGGAGCTGCTTCCTCCTGTCTTCCCCTTCGCCTCCTCAACCACTTTCTTTGCATCTTTACCTTGGCCATCACTAAGTGATGGTCCGAGACTCCATTCCCCCACCCTCTCCACACTCTTGCATCCAACACTTGTCTTCTCATTCGCTCATCCACACACACGTAGTCTATCATTGCCTTTCGTTCAACAAGTTCACCATCCATCCTCCTCATTACTCTCCATGTATACCGGTGGATCATCTTACGACGAAAGTAGGTGTTGGCTATTGCCAACCCCTTACCAGCACAGATGTCCACCAAAGCACTACCATTCCCATCTACTTCAGCTGGCACACCCCACTGACCAACCACTCCATCCACTCATACATTCCCAACTTTGCCATTCATGTCTCCAATCAACAGCACTTTCTCGCTCCTTTCAAACTTGTCCATACATGCTTCTACTCTCGCCCAGAATTCATTTCTCACTCTTGCCACTCGGTCCTCTGTTGGAGCATACACACATACAATCCGTAGATTTTATCTCATTTGTCACTCCAGCTATAACTATTTCCTTCACAGGGGCAGGACATTTTTCAATATGAACTATGCAAGCCCCCTTTTTCAACTGAACTACCCCATTCATGTGATTAATTATGAATATCTGAGTTTGCCCTTCGTCGTTCGTATGACATAATGCGTTTTCTACTGACAATCCCTTTACTTTACATAATTCTTCTAAGACAAGAACAGTACTATTCCGTAGTTTGCTCTATGTGGTATAACTAAATCATTAGTGAGATGGGCTGGAAAAATTGATAAATCAGTACTGTTATCTGGGTCACTAATTCTGGAGGATGGGGCTGGTGGTGGGAGTGGATCTATACACTCATCTGTTTGTGTATGTTTGTTTAAGCCTTTAATATTATCAATTCTTTTTGGCTCTCTTTTACCAATCGGTGAGGGCTCTGAAGGTATTTCCTCTATGAATTCATTGTCAAAGTCTATTCCATTCATTTGTGGGAGTATAGTTATGTTCTCTGCTCTCATGGATCTTAAGCCCAGTAACATATGAGCTTTAATTGCTGTTTTAAACGATATAGAAAAATGCAGAGAATGTTTCTTGTAGTCTCTGTGAAACTGATATTTAATCTTGTCATACCTTTCACTGTAATTTGTTTTCCATCTACCGCGTATAAATCTAAATCAGCTTCATCCAGAAAAGTTACTTTCTTCTTATTTTTAAGAATTCTATTTATTTCTTCATGTGTTATTAAGTTCACTGGAGAGACTGTATCTAAAAATAAGGAAACGTTTTGATCCTCACATACAGCTGGTATCAAGATACACTGATTTCCCAACATGCCTCCTATGTGAATTTTAGACTTGTTTTTCTTTACGCTTGTTCGTTTTTTGTCATGACTTGGTCTTCTCCCGATTTGAACATAGACACAATTGTTTCTACTGTTTTGCAATCACTGGTCCAGTGCCCTTGGTATCTATGATGCCTACAGTAAGGACCAAATCCTTGTGTCTTTTGTTTGTCCTCTTTTGCTTTGATAAAGCATTCATACCTTGTGTGTAAGAAAAGGAAGTGAATGGTGGTGCGAGGAAGTAAGTATGGCTGTGGCTGAGAAGAGACGTGCATATGAAGTGTGGCTGCAGAGGAAGGATGAGATGTCATATGAAAGGTATAAGGAGAAGAGGAATAGAGCGAGAAGGGCTGTGCGTGATGCTAAAGTGGCAGCAGATGAGAGGTGGGGTAGGCGGCTGACAGAGAATTTTCAGCAGAATAAGAAAATGTTTTGGAAGGAGGTGAAAAGGGTGCGAAAGGGAGAGTCTGGGAAGGAAGAACGAGTAAAAGCAGAGGATGGAAGGATGTTAATTGAGATGGATGCAGTAAGGAAGAGATGGGCAGAGTATTTTGAAAGATTGTTAAATGTAGAGGAGGAAAGGGTGGCTGAGATTGTGGCGGATGGAAGGGTGCAAGGAATAAATGTGTTGGGAGAGTTGAATGATTCTTTGATCACGAAGGAGGAAGTGGAGAAGGCAGTAAAGGAGATGAAAACAGGTATGGATGGGTGTGCTGTGGAATGCCTGAAGGGTGGTGGAGTGACTATTGTTGACTGGTTAGTAAGATTGTTGAATGTGTGCTTTGAGAAAGGTATGGTGCCAATTGACTAGGCAAGTGCTTGTGTGGTTCCGTTGTATAAAGGCAAGGGTGATAAGTATGAATGTACTAGCTTTAGGGGTATAAGTCTGTTGAGTGTTGTAGGTAAGGTGTATGGTAGAGTGTTAATTATGAGAGTTAGAGAGGGTACAGAGGGAGTGATTAGTGATGAGCAGTGTGGCTTTAGGAGAGGGAGGGGATGCGTTGATCAGGTGTTTGCTGTGAGACAAGTGTGTGAAAAGTATTTAGCGAAAGGCAAGGATGTGTTTTGGGCATTTATGGATTTAGAGAAAGCGTATGATAGAATTGATAGGGAGGCTTTGTGGACTGTTTTAAGATTGTATGGACTTGATGGTAGGTTACTAAAAGGGGTGGAAAGTTTTTATGTAAATAGTAGAGCGTGTGTAAGAGTGGGAAATGCTGTGAGTGATTGGTTTCCCGTGAGAGTGGGGCTGCGACAGGGATGTGTGATGTCGCCTTGGTTGTTTAATATTTACATGGATGGTGTTGTAAGGGAGGTGAATGCAAGAGTTTTAGGTGGTCTGAGTCTGGTAAATGTTGATGGAGGAGAGTGGAATCTGAAGCAGCTGCTGTTTGCAGATGATACTGCACTGGTGACTGATTCAGAGGAGAGATTGAGACAGTTGGTAGAGGAGTTTGGAAGGGTGTGTGAAAGGAGGAAATTGAAAGTAAATGAGAATAAGAGTAAAGTGAAGTGTACGAGGTTGATAGATGGTAGGGGGATGAATATAGTTTTGAATGGTGAGTTGCTTGAGGAGGTAGATTGTTTTAAATATCTAGGGTCACATGTTGCTGTGGATGGAAGAATAGATGCAGAAGTGAAGTTTAGAATAAATGAAGTAGGAAAGGTGCTGGGAGGAATGAAAAAAGTGTTTAAATGTCGTTCGCTTAGAATGGATGTAAAGAGAAGGCTGTATGAGGGTGTTGTGGTACCGACTGCATTATATGGGGCTGAAACATGGAATATGGGTGTAGCAGAGAGGAAAAGTTTGAATGTAATGGAGATGAGATGTCTGAGGAGTATGTGTGGAGTGACGCGTATGGATCGGGTGCGAAATGATGAAGTGCGAAGGAGAACTGGAGTTGTTCGGGAGATGGCTGGTAGAGTTGAGCAGAGGGTGTTGCAATGGTTTGGACATATGGAGAGAATGGATAATGAGCGATTGGTGAAAAAGATAACTAGATCTGATGTGAGAGGTGTAAGGCTGAGAGGAAGACCACGAATAGGATGGATGGACAGTGTGAAGAGAGCGCTGGATGCGAGAGGGATGTCTGTTGAGCAAGGAAGAGTGGCTGTGCGTGACAGAAATAAATGGAGAGAATTTGTGAATGAATAAGTGATGACGCAGCCCTGAGGGGATACTCTCCCGCATTTGGTCTGATCAGCTAGTCAGGTCAGGTGCGGGTAAGGGGATGGGTCTGTTATGATGTGGCAGGGGTAAACCAGTTCTGCTGTCGGGCCCTGCTGCGGATGTCACTGATTGCATTGCCCAGTTGACCCTTGTGCGGTGTGGTGCGGTGAGGATCTGTCCGTTCTCCCCTTTGGGGCTAAGATGCGAATGAATGTGTTTGAATGGATGAGTAAATGGAGAGTGAGTCGTCCTGTCTCGGCTACCTCCCTTTCCTTGGGGGAAGCAGCCTAGGTATATAGATAGATAGAATAGACCTTGTGTGTCCTGGTTTTGCACAACAATGACATAGAATGGACCTATCCCTTGACTGTGACCTACGAGGTGACTTCCCATAAGTAGTGTTGTTTATGACGCGAGACTTGCTCGGCCTGCGTGAAAACTTATGAAACTGCCTGTAGCCTGGCGTCTGTGATCGAGCCCTCGTCAGATTTGGTTGGTCGGGTCGCGATCGATTTTGTTCTCTGTTTGGGGTCGGTGTAGATGTTTTCACAGCTGATACTGTCTCAGGTACTCTCATTCTACTAGAATGTGCAGCTGTGTCGACCATACCTGCTTTACTGCACTGCATCTCTACCTCGTTCATTAAGTCTAGTAAGCACATGCCTGGGGTGTACGCGATCGTCTTGGCGATCTTAAGGGTCCTATCAGGTAATTTACACAAGGAAGCTACATAACTAATGATGTCCACGACGAGGTCTGGGGACATCTTTCCATCATCTGTTATCCAATTTGAGTTTTCCAAAGTAACTAACAATGTTCTTTTGATTGTGGAGACATCAGCAGTTATTTCACTGAGCACATGGTTTGTAGTGTGCTCCCTTACAAGATCTACAATTTTATGTAATTCTGGAATTATACCTGGAAAGAAGTTCATACCTCCAGAAAATTTCTTCAAAATTTCAGTTTTAATTCATCATATGTCCTAGCTTTATGGAGCTTCTCCGAGCGCAATAAATTGCTTGCTGGACATCTTTCCTGGCTTATGCAAGATGAAAAGATAGCAGTTTTCTCTTGTTCATCTAGTATGTGGCGCTTGATGAACATTTGTTCGCACTGACTGACTAATGAAATGACATCAATGCGATCTTTTTCTGTGCCAAAGAATTTTGGGGCAGTTTTATCCTCATGGTACACGAACACATGGGGTGTGGTTGTTAGATCCTCGGTATTTGTTTCTTGATTCATTTTCACTGTTTGCTCTGTTAATTTAACTTGGACTTGTTTATCGTTGTGTGAGGGAATGGTGAAATATATTTGACCGGACCGGTGAACCCTGTTAAGTGTATTGGCATACGTGTGCAAGTCAGCGACAAAGTCCTGACTTGCTACGTCAGAGGAGGTTTCCCACTCATCATCTGGGAGTGACGTATCTATTTCTTGGTCTTTAGTTTGTGGTGAGGTTTGTACAAGGGGTGTGTTGCCTTGGTGCTCTCCTAATTGTAAGTCTGTTGTTGTGGCTAATTGTGTGTCATCTGGTGTGTTCCCTTGGTGCTCTCTTAATTGTGAGTCTGTTGTTGTGGCAAATTGTGTGTCATCTGGTGTGTTGCCTTGGTGCTCTCTTAATTGTGAGTCTGTTGTTGTGGCTAATTGTGTGTCATCTGGTATTAACGTGGGTGGTGGCGAAAATATTCCTGTCATTAAGATATGGTGTTATGATATACGCCTTTTGTTTATTTATGTCCTAACAAAGTAGATGAGTAAATAAGTTGAAATAAATGTTAGATAGTGAGTGTATAAGTGTATATATGGAAATAAGTAAAAAAAAGTTGAATTTAGCTAATTTTAGCACTGAGAAGAAATGAGTAAGTATAATTTTACTCACTTGATACAGGTCGTAGAGGTGTGTCGATACAAAAGTCGATCTCGGAAGAAAAATGCAGGTTTGATTGAAGATCTCTTGATAATTCTAGTGCTGTTGATGGACGATATTACTCAGGAAATTCCATGGCCTGGTGCTTGTGGTGGTTAACAGCTGTCACAGGCAAACCTCAGCATAGAATGTCAAATTTCCAACTCAATATTGTGGAAATAAATGAGTATGAGTAGGAGCTATGTGAATAATGAGTATTGAGTAGTGGGTGAGAAGTGCCTGGTGTCAGTCACACGTTGCTTGGCGTGGCAAACTCGCGTCGTGATGTCATCTCAACACATGGTGACGTCAGCTTCCCACACTGGTAGCTGTGGTGAATACTGAGTAGCGATGCTTAAGCTGGGTGAAGAAAGGTGAGTAAGTTGCGTTATAAATGTGGCTCTGGTGTTTTGCTGCGTGTCTTGACCTCTGCGTCAGCGATGGAGGTTGTCGGGAGAGAGTGGTAGGGGTAGGTTAGCTTGTTGCTTTAATGTTTCCTCTTCTTTACTTGCTTTGTTTTTTATTCTTCTTGCTGCTGCTTGAAGTTACGTGAAGAGTATAGAGTTGTTTTGTAGACTTGTAGGCTATTTGCATTGTAGGCTGCATTTTGTATGATTTCACTGTAGAACTGAAGCTATTCTTGTAAAGTGTCACCTGCTTTTGTAGAAATTCACTGTTGATTCGAAGACGAGGTGCGTACTTTTGCTGCTACCAAATGTCACAAAAAGGACTTTGTAGTTACTTGTAGAGAAGTGTTATATATATATATATATATATATATATATATATAGATATATATATATATATATATATATATATATATATATATATATTGAACTTGTAGACGAGCGGTTGTTATACTTGAGTAGTTTTGTAAGTAGAGAATCTTGGTTCTCTCTTGTCATTCAATGACAGGAGAGGTAAAGAAGAGTATGGGACTATTTTTATTTGTCTTGGAATATTAACAAAGTCTCTCACACCCGAGTGAAGTACAAGTAGAGTCCCGCTAGCTACCTCCCTGTCTCTCTCTCTCTCTCTCTCTCTCTCTCTTCCAAGTTGCTAAGACTTTCTCCCTACTACCTGCCGATTCTATGACCTGTCTCCTTCTCAGCCCTCTTTCCTAAATTCTGGTGAAACAGGGGTCGTGTCACGTGTGTTACACTGTGGTTGGAAAGTTCCAGAAACCTGTGTGTGAGTATGTGTGTATGTCACTAACCTTTGTTCCCCTGCTATCTCGCTGACAAACTACCTGCATCATCTCCTGAAATTGCTACTTCCTAATCTGTCGTCAGCTTTTCCTCAGTTAACTTGCAAGATCATTTCCCTTTCCCAGGCTAGCATAGAGCTGTCTATCTGTCTATTTATCTATCTATGTATTATGATTTGTAAATATAATATGGACTCATAACACTATCTATCTATTGCCGGACGCCTCAATCCCGTTTGGGTGAAATAAAAAAAAAAAAAAAGAAATGGACTGAATGGATTATCCTTCCTATGAGGACGTCATTTTAAAACTATCGCTGCTAATACAGCATAGATTTTCTTCTGACTCTGGAGAGACTTCTAGTAGCAACCGAGGCTAGGGACTATATCGATTAAACTCTTGGCTATGATGACATTTATAAACAGTATTCATGCAGCCATGAGCATATAATATTCAGAAAGTTGGGAGACTCCTCGTAGTGAAGGAGTTAGTCACGACTGCGTCCCTCATTTTATTCTTGGTACCTATATTCAATCTAAAGGTAAACTTTTGCTGGTGAGAGATAAAAACTAATCATATATATAGATAGATAGATAGATAGATACATACATACATACATAGATACATAGATACATACATACATACATACATACATACATACGTACATACATACATACATACATACATACATATATAGATAGATAGATAGATAGACATATATATACTGTATCTATCTATCTATATATAATATATATATATATATATATATATATATATATATATATATATATATATATAATATATAGATAGATAGATAGATAGATATATTAGTTATGTGTTCACCTGTTTGTCTGTTTATTTGTCAGTCCACACGATATCTCAAAAAATTCTCAGTGAATTTTAATGAATTTTTGTGGAAGGGTGGTCCATGGCAAGGCCGTCTCTGTGTGAAGGCCTGGGTGTACTGGAGCCAGCTGATGATGACGTCACAGGAGGAGTCGGTTAGTCGAAGTTGGAGGGGAGCCAAACATAAGGTGACCACTGTGTCTTCTAGCTCCCCTATTTTCACGAAGTTTATAAGCAATTTCTCACGGATTGAGGTGTCTCCATATATACCAGGCAATACATAAGTGACTAGTGATCATGCTGAACAAGACATTTGTTATATTACTTTGTCGGTTTGTGCTTTTTAGCGAGGTGTCCCTGTTAGTTGGCGATGGCGGATTGAATGTAAACAATGACGGGCGGCTCATTTACAGCCGTGACGAACTTCTGTGTCTGGCTTCCCTCGGCATGACAGACCTAAATGGAATTCTTGAGATGGTCAGATGTACTGCGTATGGAAGAAAGTGAGGACGGCTTAGTGGGGTAAGAGTACGATGCAGAATGAGAGACCTAAAACTTCCTCTGCCAGTGTGTGTGTCTGGCATGTTTGCTCTTTAACCCGAGGTGTCCCGATGACATATGGATATGATCCCACATATTGTCACGGTGACACCCGACAATGTATCCAATCATTTTGTAAATTGCGAGGTCCGTCATTTGCACATTTTTCAAGTTTCATGGGTGATTTTTGGTAGGCATATGTGGGAGACCTTCCTCTACCCCTCGTCAGGCAGGGATGCTGCCTGGCCCCGCCTGACTCCCCCTCCTCCCTCTCGCACGCCATTTTCTCGGCAACTCACCTGTTAGCAGTGAACTGGCCAGTAAAGGCATGTCGTGCCAAGGTCTCTCCAACGACGAAATTCAAGGCGAAATTTATTCCCGAAGTGGAGGACAAAGGAAGAAACAAACCAGAGGAAGAAACAAGCAAAAGTGATGGGGTAACATCGTAAAGAAGATGAGGTATGTTGATGTGTTTGGTGAGTGAAACAATGTTTATATCGCCTATATTATTTCGTGAAAACCAATATACTCCTGTACTACGTATAAATTCGTAACAAATAAATAAATATCTAACCTTTTAGGAGAGGTTTGGAATAGTTACTCCTCCTATAGAAAACGTTATCTCTGGAGCATGACACGGAAGAAGGTACCAGGTATTCAGAGGGACACCTGTATAATGCAATTATAAGCTAAGCTGAGCACTTTCATGGGCATTTTCCAATGTTTGTCATAAAAAGTGGAGGTTTTAACGAAAAAAAGAAAAGAAAAACTTTTCGATAATCTGCCGGGATTGAGGGGGGGGGGGGCAGTGGTGAAAAATCGGCGGCCCAATGCAAATGGAATTATGCGTACCGAAAAGCCAAAGGTATCTGGTTAACAGAGACTTGACTAGACACAGAGAATGACCAAGACTGGTTATCAAAAAAATGGCTTCGAATTTATTAGAAGGGACAGATTAACAGAATCAGGGAAAAACGGTGATGGTGGTATTTGTGTCTATATGAACAATCGACAGTGCAGGGATATAACTTGTGAACTAATGACAATATTGACTTCATGTCTTTGTCTTTGAGGCCAATATGACAATACTGAATTAATGTCTTTACGGTCATTATGACAATTTTCAATTCATGTATGGATCGCGTATAGGGTGCAAATGATGAGGTGAAAGAGAGAGAGATTGTCCAGGTGCTTGCGGGTGCAAAAGTGAATGTATGTGGAGTCATTGAAACTAAATGGGGAGGAGTGAGTGTGAGAGAATGGGAGTATCGATGGGGCATATGTGCAGGAGTAGGTGAAAATGAGAGGGTAAAACAAGGAGTGCGTATTGTTGTGAGTAAAAGATGGAAGAGTTTGATACATGTATTTCTTTATACTATAAAGAAATACATGCACCAAACTCTCTCCTACAGTAAGATGAGATCAGTATGAGATCTATCTTTAGTTGAATAAAACTGTGAATGTAACACACACAAAAGAAGTCGTCATATCGAAAGATATAGTGAAAATTTTTATTGATAGACTGTTTTGAAATCCTTATTCTCACTCTTATGAAAAAACAAAGGGAAACATACTAATTTACCTTCGTCATGGTTGATGCTCTCAGTTAAAATAAGTTATCGACATTGTCTTCATTACATGTAGATTTCAGTGACATGTCATTATATAACCCGGTTTCTTAATTCTCCGGTAGCGATTCGCAAACCAAAAGTACGCTAAATAGTTTCCACTTACGCCGAGGCTACAATTTTCTGCTTTAGACCTTTCTTAGTTCTTGAATATATAGACTGACCTTCTATACATAGACATTAAAATCACTCGTTAATTACATGAGATATACCATTTACACAAAACCATCTAGGCCTATGTGACGGATCCTAGTCGAATGTAATGATCGCTCTGTATCTGAATGATACCATCAACACAGATTTCCAGTGAAAGTTGTAACAGGTTCATCAACAGAAAAACAGGAAAACTGGCATATATAATCTCGGCATCCACCGTTTATAAGCTCTAGAATGATAATGGAACAGGAAGTACAGTTTGACATAAGCTAATACCTTATCCGAAATATGTAGAAAAAATAATGTTTTTTCGAAAGGAGAACTAAAACTGCATATGAGCGTTATAAGATATACATGTGTATATACCAGTCAAACTATCTATCTGTTTATATAAATATATATATATATATATATATATATATATATATATATAAATATATATATATATATATATATATATATATATATATACATAAAATGTACCCTTTATAATTCTATTTCTGTGCCTGCCCTCCTTTCTTCCTATTTCTCCCATCTTTCCTGTCACTTCTTATTGCTTTCCTTTACAGGTGGCTTTACAATGAGTGACAAGCCAAATGGTTTCCTGTAAGCCAAGAAACCATTTACAACGCTGGGTGGTAACCATATAACCAAACCATACTTGCTACCTACGTGTCAACAAGTGGGTTGTGGAGGGTTAGTGCCCCTCCCTGTAAAAGAAATAACTCATAGTCAAATGGCCACCCTTTACAGGATTGTGGCGTCTGACATTTTATATATATATATATATATATATATATATATATATATATATATATATATATATATATATATATATATATATATATATATATATATATATATATATATATATATATATATATATATATATATATATATATATATATATATATATATATATATATATATATATATATATATATATATATATATATATATATATATATATATATATATTGTGTATATGTGTGTGTTTTCCTGCTTTTTTTTAAGGGCAAGGAAGGAATCTAAGGCTAGAAGGCCGCAAATTGTTTCCTCCAAGAAAAAACAAAAACAGGATAACAGAGAGCCAAATTCAAGATCCGCACATTTGTGCTTTAATTTCTATTTTCCTGGTTCCTACTTTGTTTCACTTTTAGTGGGGAAATAGAGACGGTAATGAAATTATTCACATGGCCATGGTAAATATAATAAGAATTTTAGATGGTATGAGAAAAGTACAAATCATAAGTAAGAATTTATCACCGCGTATAGAAATCATAGGGGAATTAAGCAATAAGTATATATAAAAGAGAAAGTAATAATGATGACAAAAAATGTGCAGGTATAATATACATAGGATAACATTGTCCCAAACGAAATGAAAGTAGCAGTAATGTGCATATTTGACTATGTACAGTGTCCTCTACAGCAGAGTCCTCAAAGCACATCATGACCTCATAAGTGAAGTTCATCCCGTAGGAAGTTCATATTGATACATATGGTAGTAATACACAAGAGAATTACACAGAATTGGTTGCATGGGACCTTCAGGGGTTGTAACAGAAATATATCAGAATTACAAAAGAATGTTCAATCTATCACTCAGGTGTCTTCACAATTTCACACAAGGTAGCTTGTAAAACATATTTATTTTCCTCTTATCAAATGTATTGTAGAATGTAGATAAAATGAGCTGTATCCTTTTACAGACACATGTTCTGTCTGTTATTACAATATAGCACTATATCAGATTATTTTTCTAATGACCTTCATATTATTAAATGATTTATTTGTATTATCATATCAATATTTTGTTTTCACCTGACGTCATTTTCAGTTGTTCAGTTTTAAGTTACAATTTCTTTTCACTTCACATACGTAAGTTGTAATTATAAAGCACGTTTTATATGTTTGTCTATCACTAACACTGTGTATTGTATGGTATTTAAACGATGTAAATATTCAACTCTGATTCTAACCGTGGTGGGAATTGTGAATGTGGTGATGACGGTGTTGTCAGACACGGGTTGATTGACGTGTTTTGGTGTTCTCAGCAAACGCTGGCACAGCTCAAGTCGACACCTCATTCTGGTAGTTGTGGTGGCGGTGGTGGTTATGGAGAGTGGTTGGGGAGAATGGTGGGGAGAGGTGGGAGTTGATGTGGGTGTCAGTAAGCTGTCTCACCCCTGCTTGTCAGCACTCTCACTGCAGGTCTCTTTCCTCTTCCTCCCCTTACTTCAGATTCTTCCTTCTTACTTTTTGTTATTAATTTTAGGCTTCTAGAGTTGTCTTGCACTTTCTCCTAAGTCGTGGAGTTGTGGTTGGGGTGGTTAGGAGTGGTTAGGGGTGGTTAGAGGCGATGGTAAGTTGCGTTGTTGCTTCGCAAGCTCTTGCTCTACTTTGCTTGTCTATTTTTGTCAGTTTATTCTCTGTCCGTTATTATTACGATTTACTTGTTGATTGCTGAAGACTGCGGCTACTTGTAGGTGCGTGTAGGAGATTATAGAGGTGTCTTGTAGATTTGTTACTTGTAGACAATCGCAGAGCTTGTTTTTCCTCACTGGTAACTCGTTTCTCTTTATTGTTTACATGCTTGGGATTACCTGATTGTAGAATTGTAGGCTTCTTGAAATGCTCGTGGTTTCTTGCACAGTGTTTAATTGTAGTTTCATGTTGTATGGTGCGAACTTGTAGCTAATCTTGGTTACCGTCTCACCTGCTTGTTGTTTACTTGCAAAATCGTAATATTTTGTTTTTATTGTAGCATTGATTCTGTAGTTGTTCGTTGATTGTTGATAGAGACGTTAATCGGCTTTTTTTATCGCTGTTGTTTATTGTTGTATCGGTTCAGGAGAATCTTCTGCTGGATAGGTGCAGTTTGATTGATGATTGTTGCTTGTATTTGTGGCTTGTTTCGTGGCAGTCGTAGATACTTGTAGTTTATCGTGAATCGTAGAACTGAAGCTCGTAGCTGAATAAAATTGTCTTAAGACGTCGTATGGTGGAAAGCAGAATGTTGATTGTTAATAAAATTGTGAGACGTTAATTGATTATAACTGTAGTAGTTCGTGTTTTCTGTCTTGTTAATGTAGACTCAACTGTAGAACTGTAGTCGTGGTTCGTAAGATTACTGCCACCAAATAATATCATAGCTGTCGCCGAGCGTTTCCCAAAAATGTTGGATTGTAGGGATTTTAAGAGGAGAGAATGTTTAAGTTGGTCTTGTCGTGGATGGAAGGAGAAAGATAAAGATGTTTCTGGTGTTTGACTGCAGTTTTATAATCAAGACGAAGTTATCTTGACAAGAGCAGTACTAAGGTGAGAGCGGTTTATGGTAGCTAACTCCATGCCCTTTATTCATGTACTTTCCGCCGTGACTCTCATTCTTATCACGACTTAACACCTTCTGCCCTTTCTCTCCAATTTCCCCTGTATATGACTGGTTGGGTCATGTGTGAGGGCCGTTGTGTGTGAGGAACTTTCCACACTTGTGGAGTTTTCTATCTGGCGTTAAACTGTGCTGTGTATGAAATTCCCTAGCTAGAATCTACACTGCTGTTTCCTCCAGCTCTCTCGAGCTTAGGCACGATTTTCTTCAAGCCTCTATATTACATATTAACGGCATATGTCACTAGCTATTATGCAGTGTGTTATGATATTTTAGTGTCCTGAGACTATTAGTGATAGTTGATCATTTCTCCAGATTCGTGATACTGGTTCCATCGCGTGATACATCTGCTAATGCAGTTGCCCATGCTTTTATTAATTGTCATTTGTCCCTTCACGACTCCAGAAGTCGTTCTAACAGACAGAGGGTCAGTTAAACAATTCACTGGTGGAAGAAATCTGCCGTCGCTATGGAATTAATATGTGTAATGTAGTAGCTCATCATCCAGGTTCTAATGGCCTCGTGGAGAGGCAGAACTGGAAGATATTGGACAGTCTACGTCACATGGTGGGAGATCAGAGCTTCACTTGGAATGAGTGGATTCTGCTGGTGGCTACATCAATTAATGGATCACTCAGTCTACCAATTGGTGAAACTCCATTCTTTGTTACCTATGCCTATAAGAGGCTGCCTTATTCCTTGTTGCAATCTAAGCCTGAAGCGGTCTACAATCATGATAATTATGTAAAAGTCCACCTTTCAAATTTTCAGGAAATTCATAAGTACATTCAGGATAATATGGTTCTCTCCAATGCAGAAATGGTACGTAAGCAACACGCAGCTGCTTCTCATGTTATCATCCAAATAGGTGACTTAATTTTTACCCTGGACCACAAGTGTACATCAAAAATTGACAGTAGATTGCTAGGTCCTATCCATATCATCTCTCGTAAGGGTAACAAATTTGAAATAAGGGATATGTCTAAAGACGCAAACAAATGGGTACATGCTGATGACCTTAAGCGTGCACAGAGAGGCATAGTGTTGGAGGAATCACTTGGAAATGCCTCACCTTCTTCTCAATCAGCAAATGCCCCTCTTCTCCTATTCCTTTTTCTGACACTTCTTCAGATTCCTCTTCTCATTCTGGGACACTGCCACCATCCCCTGCTGTTAATAACTATCGTTCCAAGTTACGTTCGGCGTCCATATGTCTAGTTTCTTGTCCGTCACGTCAACATCATTGGTGCCATATGGTCACAGCCATGTCCTCTTCATGACCATCTCTTCAAGCTGGCCGTTTATTTAGTCTTTTATAAATATGGCATTCTGCAGAGTGTAGGCAACCTTGATTACATCCTTGTTACTAGCTAGTATTATTATATATATTATTACACTCTTGTAATTAGGTAGTACTGCTACAAATATGACTGAAATAGCGGCAGTCTTAAGGAAATTATAAGTTCTGCGTTACCATAGAAATAATGTATATAACATTCCAACAATTTTATATTACAGCAAGACATTATCAGTTGTCGTACTGCCATAGACCTTGGTCAATAGTCAAGTTTCATCTAATTTCACACTGGGCTTATTCTCACTTTAATCTTAATTCTATTTCTTTGATCTTTTGTTCCATTACTGTGATATTCCTGTTTGTTATGCAGTCGTTCTCATCTCTTCCAACTAATTCTTTTCCCCCTACCTCTCAGTGACAATCCTGTTGTCTCACAACTATATGCCACTTCATTGTAATATCCATTTGACCTTTTCTCTTCTCCTATGCCTTTCTTTAATATCTTCCCTATTATACTTATTTTTTGTATATGTACGATAATCCAGATATCCAGTTTTCTTAGTCAAGTTCTTTTGAGCCCTCACTAAATTATTGTTTTTCCTCTTCATTCTTGTATTAATACTGTGGAAAAAACGATCCCAAGAATTTATATTAAGAGATAAAACACTGAAACATTGAAAACTACTTAGACGTAAAATTCTTCAATAAAATGTCTGGTGATATTTAGGCACATTAAGAATACATCAGCAGACAATAGTGTTGATGTGTGTTAAGACGAATGGACAGCTGATTAAATCTGTGAACAATGTTTCAGTTTTTCCAAACTACTACTCTGTCCTAGTTCTGTTGTATTTCGTATACAACCCACTGTTATGTACATCGTAACTTACCTTACACCTATGTAATCTTGCCATCATTTCCATGAGTTGTTACATTTCATTCTTGCTGATAATTGAAACAGTGTTATGACTCGCGTCCTTCACTACCCGTATTCATTGTCCTGGTTGCTCTCATACACATGAAATTATTATTAATATCAGTGTGGTTTCATTGATGAATTTGTCAAAAGTACATATGATTACATGAATTTCGAGTTGCAGTAAGATTAATACACCCACAACAGGGCGTTAAAACTGGTAGTACTTAGTGAAACTAAAGTTAGGATAAGAAGTGAAAAGAAATTGTACCTTAATACTGAACAACAGAAAATGACGTCAGGTGAAAGCAAAATATTGACATGACAATACAAATAAATCATTTAATAATATGAAGGACATAAGAAAAATCGTCTGATATAGTGATACATTGCATAATGATATATCAGAAAGAACATGTGTCTGCAAAAGGATACAACTCATTTTATTTCCATTCTACAATACATTTCATAAAAGAAAAAGAAATATGTTGCACAAGCTACCTTGTGTAAAATTGTAGACACCTAACTGATAGTTTGAACATTATTTTGTAATTATGTTACATTTCTGTTACAACCCCTGAAGGTCCCATGTAACCAATTCTGTGTAATTCTCTTGTGTATTACTACCATATGTATCAATATGAACTTCCTATGGGATGAACTTCACTTATGAGGTCATGATGTGCTTTGAGGACTCTGTTGTTGAGGACACTGTACATAGTCAAATATGCACATTACTGCTACTTTCATTTAATTTTGGACAATGTTATCCTAAGTATATAATATTACTTTCTCGTACACACACACGTCTATCTATCTATCTATCTATCTATGTATCCATCGATCTATCTATCTATCTATCTATCTCTATATAATATATAGATAGATAGATAGATAGATAGATATAGATATAGATATATATTTACATATATATATCGAACATCCAATCCTACATTGCCCCATGAGGAGCGTAGGAGCCCGGGGCTAGGCAGTTGATCCCGACATTTAAGATGAGTGACCAGACTCACTCATCCCTGAGTGAAATTACATGAGCAATCAACCCCAACCACCCTTTGGATATACTCCTTCACCGGCTCAATCCGATTGGAGCGCAATAATTACTCACTAAACCACCAGGTGCCAAAATTTGGTTATATGGTTACCACCCAGCGTAGTAAGTGGTTTCCTGGTGTACAGGAAATCATTTGGCTTGTGTTACGGAACAGAGAAAGATAACGTACACTCTAAGTGAGAATACTAAGAGTCACTACTGTCCCGTAAAGTTCCAGGTTCAAAACAAAAGAGTTAGGTAAAATTACAAGTTAAAGTTTAATGCACAAACTAACAACAAAACATTCAGAACTCATAAGGATAATGTAATGGCAAATAAACATGTTAAATATATGGTTAACTGCAATAGCCTCTATTAACACGAAATTAGCAAGAGTAAATTTATCTAAGTCAGCCCTGATAAAATGAGATACCAGATAATACTCAGTGAATGCCAGATAAATTATTACAGATACAAACTATTATCAAAAATGACTGACATAAAGAACCCCACACGAATTACAAAAACTTCACTAGGCCTACAAATTAAACTTATGCTATACAGTACAAGAACAAAATGCAACAACGGTTATACTCAAATTACACACAGCTGCTAGATGGTTGGAGATTTCTTGAGCACTCACAATAATAATATCTGTACAGGGGAGGACAGAGATGTGAACAAAATGAGGAGCAGATCTAAGTGGCAATGATGCAGAGACTGAGCTCATTATATAGGGGCCAGGAGAGCTTGATGCAACTTGTAATAAGGACGCGCAAATGAAGCCATGGGGACAAAGAGATGACAATCCCGCAAAGTATAACAGAGATGTCGACTTACTCTACTATAACGGTAGAAGGGGGGAACTGAGGCAGAACACGCTCGTGATCAAACATGCAGCATACTGTGCGTTAAAATTACACAAAGGATGATGAAATCATAGGCTATGTAACACCTCCCCACAAAGAAAAAAGAAATTTACAAAGGAAATTTCTTATTACTCTAAAACAATCTGTACATGGCATTACAGAACATGCAAATGTCTTTCCTAGTGTTACAAAACATGAGATCTCCCTAGCACGTTCAGTCATAGGGACTTGCCAGTATCCCTTTAACAAATCAAACTTACTTATGTACCTAGCCTTTCCGATCTTGTCTATGCAATCTTCCACGCGAGGGAGAGGGTAAGTGTCTGTTTTAGTTATCTGATTAACACGTCTGTAGTCAATGCAAAGCCTCTGTGACCCACCTGGCTTAGGGACTAAAGTGACAGGAGAACTCCACTCGCTCTGACAGGGCTCAATCATCTTGTGGTCCAACAGGTAGCCAAGCTCCTTCTGGATGAGAGGAACTTTCACTGGGTTCACACGGTAAGGAGGCAGTTTAATTGGCTTTGCGTCTCCAACATCGACATCATGCATCAACACAGTGGTTCTTCCTGGAGTAGCACGGAACACTTGCGGGTACTCCTGCAGTAATGCCGAAAACTCCTGCCTTTCCTTGGGAGGTAGATGAGAAAGCTTAGTCTGGAGATCATTCATGATATCAGGATTCTTCCCCAAACTATCACTCAGGCTCATACTGCATGGGAGAGCTTCACTTGCAGACTCGGGTGGAACAGCTACAGTGCAGACTGGATTATTTTCGTCCCGCCTGTGATATAACTTTAGCATGTTGATGTGACATAGTTGCTTGTTCTTTCTACGATCTGGTGTGGCGATGACATAGCTGACATCACTGAGTTTCTTCTCCACGAAATAAGGGCCACTAAACTTGGCTTGAAGAGGTTGCCCATGAACTGGTAGCAGAATCAAAACCTGATCTCCTGGCTGAAAGTGGCGTAACCTGGACTTCTTATCATACCAAGTCTTCATCTTCTCCTGAGCAGCTCCTAAATTCTCTCTCGCCAGCTGTAAAGCAGTGGACAGCCGTTCTTTGAAATTCATCACATACTCCAACAGGTTGACGTCATCTTCCTCCGACAGCCAGCATTCCTTGAGTAACTTAAGGGGTCCTCTTACTTCATGGCCAAACAGTAGTTCAAAAGGTGAGAAGCCCAGTGATTCATTTGGAGATTCTCTTGCAGCAAACACAACGAATGGAAGACCTTTATCCCAGTCTTTCTGATGTTCCAAACAGTATTTCTTGAGCATCGATTTGAGTGTTTGATGATATCTCTCCAACGCTCCTTGGGTCTGGGGATGGTAAGCTGAAGACGTGATCTGGGTGATGCCCAACTCTTTCAGAGACTGCTTGAAAACGTTTGACATGAAATTACTTCCTCGGTCTGACTGTACCTCCTTAGGCAGACCAAACTTTGTGAAGAACCCTAGCATTTCCTTAACCACGTTCTTTGCTGAGATATTTCTAAGTGGAATGGCTTCAGGATAACGAGTAGCCATATCAATCAGGGTCAACACATAAGAAAATCCTGAAGAAGTCTTAGGAAGAGGGCCCATAATATCCACCAACACACGGGTGAAAGGCGCCTCAAAAGGAGGAATGGGAACTAGAGGTGCAACCTTTTCGGTCTGATTACACTTCCCCACAACTTGACAGGTGTGACAAGACTTACAATACCAGGAAACATCCCTGAAGATACCTGGCCAGTAGAAGTGTTTCAAAATGCGTGCCACAGTCTTCCTCACTCCAAGGTGTCCTGCCAAACTGGTATCATGAGCCACTCGAATGATATCCTGCCTACAAACACGAGGGATGACAACTTGATGTACAACCTCCCATTCACAGTCGGCTGATGCTGTTGGGGGTCTCCACTTCCTCATAAGTACTCCTGACTTTACATAATAACAAGTAGAAGCACCAGCTGACTCTTCCTCACTGCAAGCAGAGTTAGCTAGACCTTTCAACTCAGGGTCAGCAACCTGCAACTCAACCAACTCTTGACGAGACAAATTATCAACACTACGGGGTACTGCCTCATCTGGTGAGTGGTCCAAATTAGCAAGAAAAGTGTCAGCTAGGATAACATCATCATCATCATTATCCTCTAAATCACCAGTAACTTTAGACTTAGCCCTAGTGACAGCACATGCAGGGAACACATCAGGGACATCACAATCCTGGGACACAGCCACTGGCTCACTAGACAACTGAGGAGCTGGACACACTTGACTTCCACCAATATCATTTCCAAGTAAGAAAGTTACACCTGACATTGGGAGTGTCTCAACCAACCCAACCATAACGGAACCATTAACAAAACCAGACTCTAAATTCACTCTGCACAGAGGGACAGAGAAGTAATTATTCCCTACACCTTGTAAGATTACAGTTTCATCAGAGGAATTAAAATTAGAGCCTAGAACACTGGTCAGCATAAGGGATTGGCAAGCACCTGTATCACGATATATTTTAACTGATTTCCTGTCATTACTGTCCAGAGGACTGACAAAACCATCAGACAGGAAATTAGCACATGAACTCTTGAGAGTGTCACCCACGTTACTGCTCAAAAGAGGAGCTCCATCATGAGAATTTAAGTTACCCCTCAAAGCAGGTTCAGTTAACTCAGTTAAAGAATTCTGGGAACTCTCAAGAGTGGACACTAGACCAATTGACTGAATATTTAAAGACTCCTTTTTGTTCACATCACGCTGTCTCCTGAAACATCTCTCCGTAGTATGACCAAGCTTACTACAATAAGTACATTTACTTTTCTGAAATCTAGAGGTGAAGCTGGTATTTACTTCCTGAGAAACATCATCTTTATTCTCTTTCCTGTTACCTGTACTCTGAGTAGAGGCAACGTACTTACTCTCAGCTTTCCTTTTTCCTCTAAAACATCTCTTGTGAGTGAGAACATACTCATCAGCTAAAACTGCAGCATCAGACAAATTATCTATTCTTTTCTCATCAAGATATAGGCTTACATCTTTACTAATACACCTTTTGAAATCCTCCAGCAAAATCATCTGCTTAAATTTACCAAAATCAGAATCCACATTCTTAGAATTTAACCACTGCTCTAACAGATCTTCTTTGATTTTTGCATACTCAACATGGGATTGCTTATCTTGCTTGTAAGTTGTCCTAAATTTTACTCTATAGGCTTCAGGAACAAGCTCATAGGCCTTAAGAATCAAGCTTTTAACTACATCATAATTATCAGACTGATCCTGAGGCAAAGATGCATAAGTTACTTGAGCTTTACCGGTGAGAACAGTTTGAAGGAGTACTGTCCAATACTCCTTAGGCCAATTAAAACCTGTAGCTACCCTCTCAAACAACTGAAAATACTTTGTTAAATCAGATTCATTAAAAGGAGGGACAAGTTTAACATTTTTAGCCACATCAAAATCATCAGAGCAAGATGATCCAGTTCCACCTTGTTTCATGCGATACTCATGGTCTGCCTGAATCCTGGCAAGTTCAACTTGTGCCTGAGCCTGTATCTGTGCCTCCTGAATCCGAACCTGAGATTCCGCCTCCTTAGCCTGAGACTCAGCCTCCTTGGCACGTGCTTGAAATTCAGCCTCCTGAATACGAGCCTGAGACTCCGCATTTGCCTGAAATTCAGCTTCTTTAGCACGAGCCTCCTGCAGAGGTAGCTGTAACTTAGCTAATTCAATCTGCGTTTGCCCATTTGGAGGAGTTACATTAAACAAGCTTTTATTAATCATGCCAACAATTTGATCTTTAGAATGATGAGAGTGAACTGCAATTCCCAATTGTTGAGCAACAAGTTTAAGTTCATTCTTTGTTCTGTTTTCTATATCACACACTGTTTGCACATTTGACAAAAAATCTTTGGCTTCATCAAGTGTAGAAATAGTAGCCATCATGAATATATCACAGTCACAAAATATCAAACAATATCCTTATGATAATATCCTGAATATCCTGATATGAGGTCGCCAAATTTATGTTACGGAACAGAGAAAGATAACGTACACTCTAAGTGAGAATACTAAGAGTCACTACTGTCCCGTAAAGTTCCAGGTTCAAAACAAAAGAGTTAGGTAAAATTACAAGTTAAAGTTTAATGCACAAACTAACAACAAAACATTCAGAACTCATAAGGATAATGTAATGGCAAATAAACATGTTAAATATATGGTTAACTGCAATAGCCTCTATTAACACGAAATTAGCAAGAGTAAATTTATCTAAGTCAGCCCTGATAAAATGAGATACCAGATAATACTCAGTGAATGCCAGATAAATTATTACAGATACAAACTATTATCAAAAATGACTGACATAAAGAACCCCACACGAATTACAAAAACTTCACTAGGCCTACAAATTAAACTTATGCTATACAGTACAAGAACAAAATGCAACAACGGTTATACTCAAATTACACACAGCTGCTAGATGGTTGGAGATTTCTTGAGCACTCACCATAATAATATCTGTACAGGGGAGGACAGAGATGTGAACAAAATGAGGAGCAGATCTAAGTGGCAATGATGCAGAGACTGAGCTCATTATATAGGGGCCAGGAGAGCTTGATACAACTTGTAATAAGGACGCGCAAATGAAGCCATGGGGACAAAGAGATGACAATCCCGCAAAGTATAACAGAGATGTCGACTTACTCTACTATAACGGTAGAAGGGGGGAACTGAGGCAGAACACGCTCGTGATCAAACATGCAGCATACTGTGCGTTAAAATTACACAAAGGATGATGAAATCATAGGCTATGTAACACTTGTCATTCAGTGTAGGGTCACCCACAGGCAGAAGGAAGAGGAAAGAATGAAGGAAAGAAAGACAGATGAGGGAGTGTAAAGTCACCCATAGGCAGAAGGACAAGGAAAGAATGAAGGAAAGACAGAAGAGGATGGAAGGAAAGAAGGATGGAGGAGAGGAAAGGGCAGACACCCGACAGCATCGACTGAGTGGATGGTGGGCACCCCCACCTACCACAAATATATATATATATATATATAGAGAGAGAGAGAGAGAGAGAGAGAGAGAGAGAGAGCGAGAGAGAGTATTATAATTAATGTACAACATACAAAAGACCTCTGCTCACAAACAGCAGGCTAACCGGCAACCCTGACACGCAACGGTAAAATACCAGAAACATTTAAGAAACTTCCAGACTACCTAGCTAGCAGATCCCGCTTCTCAACACTAACCCCTCCCTTGTCCTTTGTCGTCCCGACAAAACTACACAGTGCTTACAATCATAATTAATCCTAATGAAACATCTAATTATACACAAAATAATCTATCAACTTATCAGGTCTTCTCCTATGCTGCGTCCCACAGCGTCCCTGCTCCTCCACATAGTCCACTCCTCCTGGAATGTCTTGGTCCTCTTCCTGATGCATTTCTTCTCTTGGGAAACTCTTCCATCCTCTTGTACATCAGTCTGTTGGTCCTCCTGAACATGCTCGGCCGCAGAAGAGCACGATTCCTCGGAGACGTCCCAACTGTACTGTACTTGCCTATAGTATTGCCAGAGACGATTCACGTGTACCACCTTTGGGCGAAATTTCCTGTCTTCCCGAATCCGGTATGTTACATCTGATAGGCAGTCCAACACAGTGTAAGGCCCATCCCATGGCCTCTGCAGCCTTGGAGATTGTCCCTTCTTTCACTGAGGATTTTATAACCAAACTCGGTCACCAGCCTTGAAGCTCACCTCACTTGCCTTGGCATCAAATTTGCACTTCATCACCTCTCCTGAAAACTTAAAGGCTCCTAGCACTTGATGATATACCTCAGCCACCCTTTCCTGAAGATGCTTTGCATAGCTGGATATTTCCATTAACAAGTCAATGGGTAAACATAACTCGTGGTCCAACATCAGTTTTGCAGGGGTGTAACTGGTAGATTCATGGGATGCAGACTGATATACCATCAGCAACGCAGGTAATTTCTGGTTCCATTCCGTTTGTCCCTCTATGCAGTACTTGGCCAGTCCCAGGGTCCAGTTGAGTTTCCCCACCATCCCATCTGACTGTGGCCTTAATGGGGTCGTCCTGGTCCTCTTGATCCCCAATAACTTGCAGCACTCGCGGAACACAGCAAACTCAAAGTTTCTACCCTGGTCCGAGCGTAGCTCTTGTGGCATCCCCAAATGATAGAAGAATGATCAACCTGCAACTGAGCATTGTCGCAGTCTCTTGATCAGGGATGGCATAGGCTTCTGGCCACTTTGTGAAGTAGTCCATGGTGACACATATATGTCGGTTTCCTCTTTCAGTGAGTGCAAGAGGTCCAGCAATGTCTACCGCGACTCTTTCCACCAGTGTACCCACTTTGCACAGCTGAAGAGGGGCGCAACCACATTTCTCGGGTCCCTTCTTGGCGCAACATACATCACAGACTCATCACTACTCTTCAACATCCTGACATATGACAGTCCAGTAGCACCTCTGTCGCAGCCAACTTAGAGTTTTCTCCACTCCCAGGTGCCCCCTGGTGATCTGGTTATGAGACTCTTCCAAGATCCCAGACCTCATTTTCTTCGGAACCACCAGTTGCCAGTACTTGCTGAGGCCATTGGGTGTCTCTCACTGATGCTCCAGTAGTCTGTTGTTGAAACAAAGATCTTACAGACTCCAGTAGCTCTTGGTTGCAGGGCTGAATCTAGAAACCTCTTCCCAAGATGGTCGCACTGTACTCTGCTGCAGCCACTCTAGCACTGGTTGAAAATCTGCATCCTCTTCAGGTCTTTTTCATCTGATGCTGGCTCTGTCACTGTAGTACAGCTGCATATCTTACTATGTTCTTTTTTTTCTACACTGCCGGCACTCTGGGTCACAAGGCTGACAACTCAGGCTGTTAGCATTACCAGGTACCCGACCATGACGGTGCTGCACCTCAGAGTTATGCTGGCCCAGGTTCCCGAGTCAGTGTGCCAGTTGTCCTTCAAGATTCTTTAATGTCTTCAGCAACTTCAGTGCCGTATGGTCTGTCCTGATGATGAAATAGGACCCATACAAGTAGGGATGGAAGAAATCAAGGCTCTTCATCACTGCCAAGAGCTTCTTATGGGTCACACAATAGTTCCACTCCAATGGGCTGAGTTTCTTGCTGTAATATGCCACCAAATACTCCTTGTCATCCTTCTTCTGCGACAGGACTCCACCAATACCATGGTCACTAGCGTCACAGTCCAATATAAATGGCCGACTCTGATCAGTGTACGGCAATACTGGAGAGCTTGCCAATCCATGCTTGAGTTCGTTGAAGTCCTTCTGAGTCAGTGCAGTTCATGTAAATTTCTGCCTCTTCCCCAACAACTTGTGCAGAGGTGCAGCTATCATTGTAGTCTTTGACAAAACGCTGATAGTAGGTGCACAACCCCAGGAAACTCTACTGCTCTTTCACACAAGTTGGAACTGGCCTGTTTTCCACAGCTGCCACCTTCTCTGGGTCAGTGCAGACATTGCTTTCACCAACAATGTGTCCCATGTACTTCACTTAATACTGAAACAAGTGGCACTTCTTGGGGTTCAGCTTGAGGTGCACCACTCAGATCTTGTTGAACACCTCTGACAGCCTCTCCAGTTCCTGGTCGAAAGTCTGTTTAAACACAATTACATCATCCAGATTGATAAGAGCTGTCTGCCAGTACAGGTCTTCCAGTATGCGATCTATTAGATGCTCAAAAGTAGTTGGGGCATTCCATACACCAAAAGACATCACATTAAACTGCCATAAACCCCACCCATATGAAAAGCCTATTTTCTCCTTGTCCTTCTCTGTAACCTTGACCTAGTGGAACCCTGCCTTCATGTCTAGGGTGGAGAACCACTTGGTACTCGATAGAGCATCCAGGGTGTCATCAGTTCTTGGCAAGGGGTATGCATCCCTCACTGTCACTTCATTCAGGGCTCGATAATCCACACAGCACCTTACTGAGCCATCTTTCTTCCTTACCAGAACCACTGCTGATGCCCAAGGACTGCTGGACTTTTCTATCACTCCTTGGCTTTGGACATTCTCCAATTCTTGCTGTTGGGCTGGCGCCATCCTCCGTGCTGGCTATTTAATTGGGCAACAATCTGTGGTGTCTCAGTGATGCTCCACCAGATCAGTACACCTCTGGTGGAGAAGACTTCAGTAAACTTCGTCAGCAGCTGCCTCAACTCCAGCACTTGTGAACTATCAAGGCATTGGCAACTCCTTGAAAATAGGTTTTGTAAGTGGTCTGGCAGATACCCATCTTCCTTGGCTATGCTTCTTTAACAGGCCTTACTCTGATGCCACTCATGGTCTACCACCCAGCAGTCACACAATATCTCCTTCGTTGATCTTCTGTGGCTCAAGGGGGAAATTGGCTACTACAACCGGCACTTCACCTGCACCTGTTTCCACCAAAGTTCTCCCCACCATCACTACGGCCTGTGTCTTGGACTGTACATCAGGCTCCACTACCATTATCCCGCCTCATCCCGACGTTTTCTGGGCAGTGGTACACCCCAGTCCCGACATTTTTGGACCTTTTTTTTTTGGGCTCAAACATCCGCTATTGGTGAGAAACATCGAAAATTCATAGAGAAATCGCTCACCTGAGGTTTAAAATACTCGATTTAGGTACGAGTACTTCCTTACCTGACTGGGTTTTCTAACAGGCTGGCACCAAAGAAAACGAATTCTATGGGATGGTAACTATTTTATCCACTCATAAACAGTATTTATTTATTTACTTGGTACGAATTTATATGTAGTACAAGAGTATATTGGTTTTGAAAGAGTAATATAGGCATTATAAGCATTGTTTCACTCACTAACTCATCACCATTCATGACTTTTTTCCCACATTACCTGATCATTATTTCTGACTGTTTCTTCCTCTAATGCTATGTAAACTTTGTCCTCCACATTGTCATTGATTGGGGAATCACTCTAGCCCTGAATGTCTTTATTGGCCAGGTCACTGGTAACAGGTGAATTGCCGAGACAATGGCGTGCAGGGGAGGGGGAGAGGTTATGCGGTGTAAGGCATTGTCCCTGCTTGGCATTTTGTAGAGGAATAGAGGAAGGTGTCCCGTGTATACATGCCAAAAATCACTCACGAAATCACTCGCGAAAATTGAAAATTGTGCAAATTAGGGAGCTTGGAATGTTGCCGCGTTAATTCACGTCACCGGGACATGAGTGCACATCATGTGCGGACGTTAATTCACGTCGCCGGGACGGCGCGGGTTAATCGGCTGTCAAAAGAGCCACTCATCTTTCACCTGAGCAATAGTTCTGATTTTGGGGGTATAACTGTAATGCTGAGCGCCCTCACCTCACCACCAGAACTGGTACGTCTTACAGCTGTGACAGGAACCGAATTTCCATGGACCTTCAGCTTGATGGAGAAGTCCAACTCATATCCTTTGGACATCAGATAATCCAGACAAAGAAGGCAAGGCTCTTCAGTCTCGGCTACACAGACTGAAAGCATGGCCTCTTGCCCTGTCACTTCAATCTGGACATCCAAGGGTCCTCTCAGTTCTGTGCAGGGCCCATTAACACCACACAATTGTTCAGATGACTCAGACAGATACTGATGATGTAACTCATCAGGCCTCACAAAAGTCTGCTCTGAGGCCGATTCAATCACCAGGGAACACTGATTTCCGACTGTTCTTCTGTCTATTCGCACACTGTCAATTGCAGTTCTCTTGCATTTTCTCGGTGGTGGGGCTACTTCAGAAAAGCTGGCTGGTGGTTACCCCTTAACACCAGCCTTCACTAATTTTCCTCTTCGTACTGGCCTTCTGCAGCCATCATCTTATCCTCCTTTTACATCAACACTAAAAACTGAAGTGTCCCACCTCACTACATGTCCAACATGCTTTTGTTACAATTGAAGATTTCCTCTGCTCTGTTCTTGTTCCTTCTTCCATTTGTAAATGTCCTCCTTCTTGTGTTCCAGCTTCCTGCAGAACCAGCAACCTCCTCTGGTATTCTCTTGTTCCCTCTTCCACTTGTAGCAGATGTCCTGGCTTTTCACAGTGCCAGCAACTTCCTTCAAATTTTTTCACTTCTTGTACCTGCCACTTTCTTGCCTTGAATCCTGCACTACGACTGGCCTGAAAAGTGGATGTACTGGACATGACGAAGGGCTCAAATTCTAGAGCCCTGGCTAGTGCTTCTTGCATGCTTCTGGGTTGTGTCTGCTTCATTTGCACTTTCAACTCTGCACTATCAAAAGCATCGATGAACTGGTCCCTCAGAAGAATAGCCAACAGTTAGGTGCTGCTCCAAGGTACACCTTGTATGCCATACTCTCCAGGTCATGAGCAAGCTGCTGTATGGATTCGCTTCGAGCCTGAACATGGGTCCAGAATCTTGCCCCGTAAACCTCAGTCTGGTACTTGGTTCTATATCTGTGCTCCAGTACTTTTACCAAGGACTGATAACTATCCCTCTTCTCTACCAACATTTGACCCATAATTTCCATTGCGGCACCCTTGAGGCTAGTAGCAAGCTGCACTGCCCTCTGCCTATCATACCATTCCATCATCAATTAACTGAAACTGTGCATGGTAAGCTTTCCAAGATACTCTACCATCAAATTCCTGAGGTTTCTTTTTAATTGGACCCCCACTATAGCCATGCACTTCACTGGTCTGGGGCCTAAAAAACTGGGGCATCAAAACTGAGTCCAGGAGTTAAAACTTCAGCATTCTGATTATTCTTTTCATTTTTTTTTTTTTTTTTTTTATGTGTCCGACTCTGGGCATAGGCTTCACAGCCTGCTTTCATGGCCCAGTAGTCCTCCTACATACCGCACACCTCTACACTGTAATGCTACTTGTAGATGCTTGGGATTCGTCAAGATCCACCACACACTGTCTATTTTTTTTACATGCTCCCTGTGCACTACCCTGAGGCTCAGCAGTGCAATATTTCTCTACAGCCTTAATTCTCTCACAAATTATCTTCAAATGGCCGTCTACATGCTTGAATTGGTCATCTACATGCTTCAACTGGTCATCTACATGTTGTCTGCACTCCATCACATTATTGCCTACCTCATACTTCTGCAGCTCTAGCTTGGCATCTACTTCCTCCTTAACCTGTTGCTGTTCTTCCTTCATTTCCTCCATGAAAGCATCTAGCTGTCCTTGCATCCTCAGTTGTAATTCCCTCTGCTGCTCCTGTAATGCCTGTTGAAGTTGTTCATATTGTTGTTTTTGTTCTTCATGTTATGCCTTTAGTTCTTCACTCTGTGCTTGTAATTGTTCTTTGAGCTCTTTTTGTTCTTTGAGCTCTTTCTATCCTTCATTATGTGCCTGTAATTGTTCTCTGAGTTCTTTCTGTCCTTCATTCTGTGCCTGTAGTCCTTCATTCCGTGCTTGTAGTTGTACACTTCGTGTTTGTAAATGTTCTTTGAGTTCTTTCTGTCGTTCATTTTGTACTTGTAATGGCTTCATGATTGCAGCCAATGAAACTTCGTCCTCCTGCCCAATTCAGGATCTTGTCTGCATACCTCCTCGCTCCATGTCGAAGATTCTACTCACTGCAGCATCTTAACCCTCCCCTTACCGACCAATTTATTACCAAACCCACCCCCAAAACCCGACAAATTTTCAATTTTTTTTTGCTCAAACCTTCGCTTTTGGTGAGAAACAATGGAAAATCACCAAGAAAGTGCTCACATACGCTTATAAGTGATTGGGACAGGTGAGCCTCCACGCACTTTGTTTCTTACTCTGTTGAGGCGCAGTGCAGGTATTGCATTATCTATGGTAGGATAACTATTTGAAACTACCCAGAATACATAAACATCATTTATTTGGTATAATTTACATGTAGTACAAGAATATATTGGTTTTCAATAAAAATATAGGCGGCATAAGCATAGGTTCATAATTGGAACATCTGAAAATCGCCGATTTCTTGCACAGTTGACTCACTGAGACCGTTGTTTCAACTTACAGTCTATTTCTCAACTTACATTATACTTTTCTACAATCATTGTACCGCGTTCAACTTTCTGTAGCAATTATCACATATTGACAGGCCTTACTATTATAGTAAGCATAATATTATCACATACTGACATGCCTTACTATTATATTCTCGCAAGCACACCGTATTACATTTTTTTTCAACTTCGATTATAGTTTTCCACAGAGATTATACCAATTTTCAACTTCAATAGCTGTTATCACATATTGACAAGCCTTACTATTACAGTGAGCGTAATGTTACCGCATATTTACATGCCGAGCGTGATATTCTCGCAAGTACACGGTATTACATTCACTTCTTCAACTTCCATTATACATTTCCACAAAGATTACTGTTATGCTGGATGTTTTTAGGACAACGTCTCGTCCTAAACACACAAGCGCCTGAGCGGGGTCCTCTTTCTAGACCGGAACTAGAACACCATAACAGAGGAACAGGGCATAAAAACTCAGCAGGCTACCTTAACACATGTATTGCTTTAATTCAACCTTCTTACAATATACATACAATAATATACAATACAGGGCATGTGAACAGGACAGACTTATTAGTGCCAGTATTTATAGTACACTATGCATACAATGGGAATACCATAGGTCAGTTACATACACCGATAATATAAAGGTTTCAGAGATACAGTCCATAGCCCTTTCTTTCACAGTCCTTGCACATTATTCCCCGTCCCTGAACTTCGGTAATTCACACTGTATTATTAGTTCATAGGCACAGTCACTATCACTTTTCACTGTAACACTGTTCCGGGTTGTAATACTCTATAATGATATGGTCAGTCTATATTTCC
This sequence comes from Coenobita brevimanus, assembly GCF_032717465.1. Classification (NCBI taxonomy): domain Eukaryota; kingdom Metazoa; phylum Arthropoda; class Malacostraca; order Decapoda; family Coenobitidae; genus Coenobita; species Coenobita brevimanus. The sequence goes on from NC_136971.1 coordinate 26,661,080, forward strand.
CAAAATGACACTGGTGTACACTAGAGAAATTCTTAGACTGCTGACCCTAGGTCTTAGTTGAGATGGCACCCTCACGTAGGAGGCCAAATAATATGCAGTGTTGTGTGGTGTAAGAAAACTGGCATGTTTTGGATGCCCCCGAATTGGCAACTGTTGCACCTCCTAGAATGTAGGTCATTTTAGAAATTGAAAGGTTATATAAGGATGGGGAAGAGACTAGAGAAAGTTCAGTCAGTTTTCAGTTCAATTTGAGTGTAGATCAGGGCCAGTGCAGTTAGTGAAGATTTTTTTCAGCACTTGTGAAAACAGTGAAGTTGGCAATCAATTATCTGGAAAATAAAGACAATGAACTTAAGAAGCCAGTGTTTATTTTTGCCTCAGCTGATTTTGTGTGCTGTACACTGAAATGCTGACCATAGGAAGAACAACCCACTGGGCAACGTCCATCCTTTACTGTACTGCTGCTGTTGGAGCCTGTGGCAGTGTGGGACAGGGATGTAGCAGTGGTGTCAGGAGAGTGGATCACTAACCCGCCCTGTACCGACGACGTTCGATGCATGTCACAACTTTTTTTCATGCTCAGTCCCGATGTCATATGGTGTACATTTTGCAATTGAGTAGCTCTGCGGCAGAAGAGCCCAAGCGCCACCACCCGCCAAACCCTGATTTCCCACTACTGGGTGCGTGGAGGCCCGGGCAAGGTTCTTTTGGTCTGAGAGGCGTCCCTGGAAGCCTGGGGACTGCGGTCATCACGAGACTGGGGTGCCATTAAGGGTTGGCTGCAGCTCCCCCTCCTGGTAGCGTCTGTCAGGTCTGGTCCGGGCATCGGCCAGGGGTGATCCGTAGGGCATGGATCCCCTCCCCATCATTCAGGCCCTGCCACCACTCCTCCAACGGCAGCTCCTCCGGGAGTCCACACCTGGAGAGAGAGGGAGAGAATGTGACGAGCGGCCTCTGGGTGGAGGGTTGGCCGCGCCAGGGACTTTCTCCAATGGGGAAGCCCTAGAGACTTTGGTTGAAGGGCAGATGATGGCCGACCCTTCCCCGACCCGGACGGTGCCCGAGGTCGCAGTTCCAAAGTCTCCAAGGGCAGCAGCTGAAGGGCGGACGGTGGCCGACCCTTCCCCGACCAGGATGGTGGCCGAGGTCGCAGTGCCACTCCCATAGGAGGAGGAGGTAGATGAAGGGTGGACGGTGGCCAACCCTTCCTTAGTCCGGATGGTGACTGAGACTGCAGTTCTGCCTCCTTCTGGTGTATCAGGTGTGGCTGCAGCGGCGCTGCAATGGGCTATAGCGGAAGGACGGATGGTGGCTGATCCTTCCCCGGTCCAGACAGTGGCTGAAACTGCAGTGCTGACTGGGACTGTGAGTTCACAAGTCCCACCCCGATCTTGACAAGGGCTTGCTCGGCCAAAAAGTAGTTGCCCATCCCTGCTATGGTGGACTTCATCGCATTGAGGACAAGAGGGGCATAAGGTAGTGATGTCCCGGGGCCTGTCTGGCTCGGACTCGGTGTGAGCCCCACTGTGGTGTCGTCCTGGGGTGGGGGTAGGGTGGCGGCTCCGTCCTGGTGAGGGGGACTTCACGGGGGTTCCCGTGGGAGTGCGTAATTCAATTATTACCATTCTCCAACCTTCTATAACTGTTATCATATATATACATGACTTACTGTTTTAGTGAGTGTGATATTCCCGCAAGCAAACAATATCACATAATGACTGGCCTTACTAGAGTGTGTGTACATACACACATTATCAGTAATGTAGTAGGGTGTGATATTACTTGAACCAGGTCTCAAGGCACAAGCCAACATTACACTCCACACACTCGTATCTCATGTCTCGTCTGCCTGTGCTCACTCTTACTTTCGAGTTGCTGCATACATGGCAGTGCTGCTGTGGTCTGGGGTAGTTTAGCTGAAAGGGGATGGCGGTGAGGAAGTGGAGTCCTGTGAGGCATAGAGGTGTCTGGCCGGCAGTGGCAGTGCGGGTGCAGGGGTGGGGTCTTTCCTCTGCATATTTCCCGATGATCTCTGGGGCAGCTCCCTTACAAACCCCTCGATGGTCTCGGAGGTTCCTGTAGTCAAGGCATTGAGGTAGTGGCAGATGAGGACCGTGTTATCGAGCAGGTGGAAGAAGAGTTTCTTCTACCACTTCATCGTGGTCCTGGCACATTCCATACTGAAAATCATGGAGTCAGACTGGTCTACCTGCTTCATGTTCACATTATACTCCACTACTGACTCCAGTTTCCAGACATGGGTCCTCCTCTGGCCGGATATCTCCACGGAGTCTGTGTGGTGCATCAGGGGATGGTGTACCATCGACAGGAGGGAAACTTCTCTCTTGTGGTTCCATACAGTGGTGAAGATGTTGTTTGTCTTGAAGAAAACCACCTCATTCCTGTTGAGTTTCCTCCTGAGTTTCACCATATGAAGGCGGTTTTTCCTGGCAGTGCCACAGACTCTGGTGTCGTGAAGGTGATGGTACCGAGCGAGAAGAGGGCTAGTGTACCAGTTGTCCAGGTACAAGACATGACCAGGATAAAGGTACACCTCTATCATTGTTTTCACCACGGCCCCTGAGAGTCCAATACTTCGATCTTCTGTTATGTCTGTCTCAGCACCGGTGTACAAGACTATGTCTTGCACATAACTAGTTTTACAATCACACATAATAAAGATCTTGAACCCAAAATGGTGTCTCTTGGTGGGTATGTACTGGCGAAGGAAATATTGCCTCTCCACAACACAAGAATCTCGTCTATGGCGAGGTCTCTGTAAGGATCAAATGACGAGTGGAACGTTTTCCATAGGTGATCAAAAGCAAGCCTAATTCTCCTAATTTTATCTGTGTTATTTGCATTAGCAGGGTCGTCTGCATCATAAAAGCGGAGGCAGCTCAGAATGTATTTACCAAAGAAAGGTATGTAAGTAATGAGGTGAGTAGACCAGTAAGCTGGAAATTGTCCTTTCCATACAATATCCATCAACAGAACCAAGGCCAAAAAAAGAAACATCTCACCTACTGTTACTGGGTAATCATAGCGCCGTGAGTGCCTGCTCATTGTCCCCTCGTGCTCACTTTCACGGCTTATTCTCCTGGCGAAGGTGTTTGTCTGCTCCACTATATGCTCCACAAATGGCTCAGAGAAGTAAAGGTGGAAGAAATCCACCCTGTGGGAGCCTTCATGGATATGTGGAGCAGTGCAGCCAGACCTCCACTCCTCTGTGAAGGGGTGAATTGCTGGTTCAAAATCATTCCCGTCCTCCCAGAACTACAACACATCACCGTCTTCAGCCTCGTCTCCATCGTCGCCTTCGTCGGGGTGTGGAGGAGAGGGTGATGAGGGTTGCTGGGGAGGTGGAGAGCGGCACCCTTCCCCACTCATTCTCCTTTTTCCTTTCCTTTTTACTTTCCCCTTCCCACTCCCTTTCGTCCCTTTCCCCACATCACGTGGCTGTGGGAATACTGTGGGGCGAAAGAGGTGTTTGGAAGTGGCTCCACCTCACCTGCCCGCCGCCCAGGTGCAACACGTGGGAGTGCGGGAGCTCCCTGACCGCCGCCACCACTTTCATTTTCCACATCACTCACTCCTGCCCCTACACTTCCGCCTTCCCCAGACAAAACAACATGCCCATACCTTACTTGCTTCCTCACCCATCCCGTTCCATGCAGCAAGATCTGTTCTGACCCTAACCACGTCCACCTACTCCGTCCTCATCCTTGTCTTCATTCGACCCTTTGTGCACAGGATGGAGAGAGGTGTGTGCACGTCCTGATGGTCTAGCCTGGCCTTCCCCTGCCTGACGACATGTTACATGCCGCCGCTTCCTTGGTGACAGTATCTCCTCGTCACTACTGCTCGTGTCCTTGTCAGGTAGCACATAATCTTTGTCAAGGACATCATCATTGACTGGTGAATCGCTGTTGTCAGTGAAGGTGTCAGCTGGGTATACATCCAAGATGGCTTGGATTTCCTCATCATAGAGATCTCGGCATGCCATGTCTGTCCTGGTTCACTGCTAACAGGTGATTGGCTGAGTGAGTGGTGCGCTTGGGTCACGTGGGGTTGGGGAGTGTCCTGTCCTGGCGGCGGGTAGAGGAAGGTGTCATGTGTCTATGCACCAAAAATCACGTGCGAATTATGAAAAATGTGCAAATGACGGATCTTGCAATTGAGTAGCTCCGAGGGAGAACAGTCCAAGCGACATTTTTTTAAAACGCTAGAAATCGTTCCTAAAGTTTGCTGTTAAGAAAATTCAAATATCTCAAGAACCAACCCTACGATTTTTAAGTTTCACATATCAAAATAAAGCTTAAAGCATCAGCTTCATAATGGCATGAAAAATTCTTATCATAATACTCATTTAGTAATTATTATTAATTAATAATACCAAGCATGCGCAGGTGGTGGTCAGTTACATGTCATTATTTCCTACAAATAATGATTATAGACATGATTATAACACAAGTATTAGGGCTACTTACCACACTAGAGTGACTTGAGTGTTGAATGTAGATGCATCCCCCCTCCCCTCACCCCGCCCGGCTCGAGGATTATTTGCAATAATCGAGCAAATCATCGTCCTCATCAGCCAGGGCGACGTTGTGCTCGACTCTGCCAGCTTGAAGGCCCTCATAAAAGGCCTTCTTGTCGTATGGCATGAGGGATAACAAGCTACGAAGATCATTGAGTTTTTCTTGCGTAAGCTGGAGGGGGGCGTTATACAGGGGTGGGAGGGAGACGGCACTCAGGTTGAATCTGTCACGGGACCAGGCTCCTCTACCCTTCATCAGTCGGACCTCGATGTAGTTGTTGTCAGTCCCATAGTCTGACTTGATGATGAAATTCCTTGTAGTTGAGGCGGAAGAGAAGTTTGCGGGCATCCTTGAATGTGCTGCCTGGTGCCTGACGTTTGATGATGTGGTCCTTCAGTACACCAAAGTTCAGAAACATCTCCTGTTTCATGCGCACCACTTTGTACCCCCATGACACAGACTGTGCAATATGGTACACATAGTCATCTGGCGTATAAAGATTTGGCACACGTTTAAGATGCCTCTCAATATTGCCAAACGCTCAATCACAGGCCCTGTAGCTATGGCCCAGCACCAGGTAAACATGGTCAATAGAGATCAGGCGCCTGGAGTGGAGTTCACCGAGGTAATACATCACCAAGTTGATGTTCTTTTTCTGGCCAGCACAGTTATCTGAGATGACCACCAGCTGTGAGAAGTCGTCAATACTGCTTTCTTGGTCAATCCAGTGTTTGATGCAGCTAGCCACTTCACAAGACCCCAGCTTGGCTTGAGTCTCATCCCACACATACATAGTGCTAGTGTTGCTTTTCAAGTTGTGGATGCATAGGTTGTAGGTCCACATCTTGCGCTTGTAGTAAGCTGCACTAGCAGTGATCTTGGGTGTGGGTAGAGTCTACTGCAGATCAACACAGATTGCACGAGTCTCGGGGTCATTGTCAGATGCCATCTTCTTCAGGAAGTCCTGTGCCTGCTGTGCTAACCGCTGGTGTTCCTCTTTTTGCCTGGTGAAGTTGTTAACAGCAGCCTGATCGCCAGTTGAGTTAGGAATGGAGGCATCAAGGGTGTCACAGTTGGTGCAGGTGTCTGTGCTTGGTGGCTCAAAGGAGATGTTAAATTCCTTTGTGAAGACGTCTGAATAATAATGCAGGCTGACCTTCTCTTCTCCAGGATACACGTCTCGGAGCCACTCCATGTACGACACATACAGCTTCTTGATCGTAAGGTGAGATTCTAGGTATATCCGGTGGGGAGCATTAGCCCTGCTATAGTAGCGTGACATCGCAGGTAGCAGTTTAATGTGCTCCCTCACACGAAGAGCCTTGTTCCCAATCACCTTGTTAGCAGGTTCATGCCATCCTCGTTGGTCAGGAATTAGCATACCTGTGCCGTTCACCTTACGCAATGCTGCTGTTAGGCGAGTTGTACCAATGGCGTGCATTGCCATGAACCCTTCCTTGCACACCCTGGTCTGCACATTATTATACACAACACTGTAGTGACGGGTATTGCTATGCTTACTATTCTCATTCTTTGTTCGCTTTCGTTATACTAGTGCCATGCTCACTATTTTCTGAATGTAAGCATTCTGGGCATCATATGACTCCAGAGCCCAAAATGCACTAAATATATTTTTCACACCTTCATTAGTTATTTTGTCAAAGCACCCATCACGGCAAGGATTACCAATTGCACGTGCAGCAACTTCTTACTTTGTTTTATAACTTAAGTACGCATGGCCTAAGTTACGCTTAACCTTAACCACGACACTTCCCCACTCCTCCACCTTTTGAGGCCTTTTTCTCCCTCATCCTTGCACTGTTTCACTCTCACTATAACTCACGTCACGAGGAACAGCGATAGCTTGAGGGCTATCAACATCACTGCAAGAATTGCGAGCAGCCATCGTTATACAAACGAGAAAAACACAGATAATCCAAGTGCAGGTCTTAATGGCGGCAGAGGGAGAGAGAGACTGTGTGTACAGTCTCCCTGAGACAGCCGCAGCAAGCTGATTGGTTTTGTGCTCCCTACAGCACGGCCCCAGGCTCTGTGCCATTGGCCAGTTGGCTATGAAGTCACAACCGCCCGGCGCTCTGATAGGCTGGCTGCCACCGCGCGGCCATTCTTGTCGCTTGGGCTATTCTCCCGTGGCGGTGTTGCACATACGTTGACAATCAGTTATAGGGCCAGTAACATGTCTTTGTATAGCATTTTCGACCCTAACAGCACAGAGGAAGAAACATCCAACTCCCTTCACGTGGTAAGGGAAGCCCTGGTCTGCCGTTTGAGCAGGAAATCAGGGTTTGGAGGGTGGTGGCGCTTGGGCTCTTCTCCCGCAGAGCTACTCAATTGCAAAATGTACACCATATGTCATCGGGACTGAGCATGAAAAAAAGTTGCGACATGCATCAAACGTCGTCGGTACAGGGCGGGTTAGTGATCCACTCTCCTGACACCACTGCTACATCCCCGTCCCACACTGCCACAGGCTCCAATAGCAGCAGTACAGTAAAGGAAGGACGTTGCCCAGTGGGTTGTTCTTCCTATGGTCAGCATTTCAGTGTACAGCACACAAAATCAGCTGAGGCAAAAATAAACACTGGCTTCTTAAGTTCATTGTCTTTATTTTCCTGATAATTGATTGCCAACTTCACTGTTTTCACAAGTACTGAAAAAAAATCTTCACTAACTGCACTGGCCCTGATCTACACTCAAATTGAACTGAAAACTGACTGAATTTTCTCTAGTCTCTTCCCCATCCTTATATAACCTTTCAATTTCTAAAATGACCTACATTCTAGGAGATCCAACAGTTACCAATTCGGGGGCATCCAAAACATGCCAGAGTTTTCTTACACCACACAACACTGCATATTATTTGGCAACTCTGACACGCAACACTGAGAAACTTCCAGACTACCTAACTAGCAAATTCCACTTCTCAGCACTATGAATTTTCTCATTGTGTCAGAAGACACAACTTTTAGTAACCCCGAGGAAATTGTTACAAATGATTTCTTATTAACAGGGCATTATATAAATTGTTAACCTTGTTTATTGTTATGTAAATGTTAATGTGGGTAATATGTAGCTATGTGCAATTATGTGTAGCTGTGAAAAGTGCTACATCAGTGATTTCGTTGACTTACGTGTCGCCACTGCTTGGGTTTTGATTAAGTAGCATCTCATGAAAGCCAGGGCTGAGAGCACACCCAGCTCTCTGCTAGTTCAAACCAGGGCGTCATACAGGGCACAACATTTTACACCTCGTCAAGAAAAAAGAAGAGAAACTGGCGAGGATTTTGAGTTTATTATTGCCACCAATCTTTGTTTCATAGTGTCCATTTGGTGTTATGGGTACTACTAAATGCAGTAAATGATTTCTCGAATTATAGGAAACTATATTCGAAAAAGGTGAAAAAGAAAATGGCTAACAGTGCAAAAGTGCGAGGGATGAAGATCTATCTATCTATCTATATACCTAGGCTGCTTCCCCCAAGGAAAGGGAGGTAGCCGAGACAGGACGACTCACTCTCCATTTACTCATCCATTCAAACACATTCATTCGCATCTTAGCCCCAAAGGGGAGAACGGACAGATCCTCACCGCATCACACCGCACAAGGGTCAACTGCGCAATGCAAGCAGTGACATCCACAGCAGGGCCCGACAGCAGAACTGGTTTACCCCTGCCACATCATAACAGACCCATCCCCTTACCCGCACCTGACCTGACTAGCTGATCAGACCAAATGCGGGAGAATATCCCCTCAGGGCTGCGTCATCACTTATTCATTCACAATTTCTCTCCATTTATTTCTGTCACGCACAGCCACTCTTCCTTGCTCAACGGACATCCCTCTCGCATCCAGCGCTCTCTTCACACTGTCCATCCATCCTATTCGTGGTCTTCCTCTCAGTCTTACACCTCTCACATCAGATCTAGTTATCTTTTTCACCAATCGCTCATTATCCATTCTCTCCATATGCCCAAACCATTGCAACACCCTCTGCTCAACTCTACCAGCCATCTCCCGAACAACTCCAGTTCTCCTTCGCACTTCATCATTTCGCACTCGATCCATACGCGTCACTCCACACATACTCCTCAGACATCTCATCTCCATTACATTCAAACTTTTCCTCTCTGCTACACCCATATTCCATGTTTCAGCCCCATATAACGCAGTCGGTACCACAACACCCTCATACAGCCTTCTCTTTACATCCATTCTAAGCGAACGACATTTAAACACTTTTTTCATTCCTCCCAGCACGTTTCCTACTTCATTAATTCTAAACTTCACTTCTGCATCTATTCTTCCATCCACAGCAACATGTGACCCTAGATATTTAAAACAATCTACCTCCTCAAGCAACTCACCATTCAAAACTATATTCATCCCCCTACCATCTATCAACCTCGTACACTTCATCACTTTACTCTTATTCTCATTTACTTTCAATTTCCTCCTTTCACACACCCTTCCAAACTCCTCTACCAACTGTCTCAATTTCTCCTCTGAATCGGTCACCAATGCAGTATCATCTGCAAACAGCAGTTGCTTCAGATTCCACTCTCCTCCATCAACATTTACCAGACTCAGACCACCTAAAACTCTTGCATTCACCTCCCTTACAACACCATCCATGTAAATATTAAACAACCAAGGCGACATCACACACACCTGTCGCAGCCCCACTCTCACGGGAAACCAATCACTCACAGCATTTCCCACTCTTACACACGCTCTACTATTTACATAAAAACTTTTCACCCCTTTTAGTAACCTACCATCAAGTCCATACAATCTTAAAACAGTCCACAAAGCCTCCCTATCAATTCTATCATACTCTCTCTAAATCCATAAATGCCCAAAACACATCCTTGCCTTTCGCTAAATACTTTTCACACACTTGTCTCACAGCAAACACCTGATCAACGCATCCCCTCCCTCTCCTAAAGCCACACTGCTCATCACTAATCACTCCCTCTGTACCCTCTCTAACTCTCATAATTAACACTCTACCATACACTTTACCTACAACACTCAACAGACTTATACCCCTAAAGCTAGTACATTCATACTTATCACCCTTGCCTTTATACAACGGGACCACACAAGCATTTGCCCAGTCAATTGGCACCATACCTTTCTCAAAGCACACATTCAATAATCTTACTAACCAGTCAACAATAGTCACTCCACCACCCTTCAGGCATTCCACAGCACACCCATCCATACCTGCAGCTTTCCCTGTTTTCATCTCCTTTACTGCCTTCTCCACTTCCTCCTTCGTGATCAAAGAATCATTCAACTCTCCCAACACATTTATTCCTTGCACCCTTCTATCTGCCACAATCTCAGCCACGTTTTCCTCCTCTACATTTAACAATCTTTCAAAATACTCTGCCCATCTCTTCCTTACTGCATCCATCTCAATGAAGATATAAGAGCAAATGGAACTGAAGAAAGAAGTGGATGAAAATAGTTTTTATAGGCTGTTAAATGGGAATGATGAGAGCAGAGCAGCAGAAAACATGACTGGTTTTGATTGTGTGCTAAGAAGAATGTAGTGCCTAAAATGCGACGAATGCCATGATGGAGCTCAAGAAAGGCAAGGGAGCAGGTGTTCAGGAGGTATATCTATCTATCTATATATCCATTGCCAGATGCCTCAATCCCGTAAGGGGTTGCCACAAACAAATCGCCTCCATGTTGCCCTGTCCAATGCCACTCCTTTGCCTTGCTCCCAGCTCACACCCCCGTCTCTCATATACCTCTCTCCTCCATCCCTCCATCTCATCCTCGGCCTCCCCCTCCCTCCCCGTTATGAAGACTGATAAGGGTTGGACCCTGACGAGAGGAAGCATTAGTCAAAAGCATTTTTTACAGAGGAGTGTTTGACAAGGGTCAGCCACCCACATTTTTACCTGTTAACATGAAAGTCATCAAACTGACCCAAGGTGAAGTATGTAAAGTGCACAATCTTTGAAAGAAATGACTGTGAGGTAAAGTCAGTGAACTGAATGATGAGTGAGAGACAGTGTGGCTACTCCAACCTGACGTGACCTGATCTTAAGTGGCCTAATCTGACGATCTCACCTGAAGTGACCTGATTTCCCTGTTATGACCTAAAACTGGTTCAACTGACCTGAAGTGATATGAAATTAGCTTATCTGGTCCAAATGAAGGGAACTTGACCTGACTATGCCGGAATGAATAGGAAGGATATGAATGGCCTTTACCCTGAGGTGTCCCGACGACGTATGGATACGTTGCCAAGTTTTGTCACGGTGACACCCGACAACGTATCCATATGTTTTGCAATTGCGAGACCCATCATTTACACATTTTTCAAGTTTCACGGGTGATTTTTGGTAGGCATATGTTCGAGACCTTCCTTTACCCAATGCCAGGCGGGGATAATGCCTGGCCCCACATGACCCCCCTCACCCCCCGCACGCTTTTTTCTTGGCAACCCACCTGTTAGCAGTGACCTGGCCAGTAAAGACCTGTCGCACCATGGTCTCTCCAATGATGAAATTCAAGGCGAAAGTGATTCCCGAGGTGGTAGGTAAAGGAAGAAACAAGCCAGAGGAAGAAACAAACAGAAGTGATGAGGCAGTAACATCGTATAAGAAGGTGCCATGTACTGACGTGTTTGGTGAGTGAATAACGCTTATATCACCTTTAATATTGTTTGAAAACCAATATACTCTTGTACTACATATATTTTCGTACCAAATAAATATCTAATCAATTATGATTGGTTTGGAATAGTTACCCCTCCCATAGAAAATGTTTTCTCTGGAGCCTGGCCTGAGAGAACACGGTAGAAAGGTAAAGGTACTGTTACCTGTACCGTATTTCTAAACTCAACTGAGCATTTTCTCTCTGAATTTTCGATGTTTCTCATAAAAAGCGGAGGCTTTAGCCAAAAAAAACTTTTTGAAAATCTGCCGGTATTGAGAGGGGGGGGTCATTGGTGAAAAATTTGCTGGGATGCGGCGGGTTAGAATGCAGACAAATACAAGGTAATCCCAATCATTATGAACTGGTATGAAAGTGCCCAAAGTGACCAAAAGTAAGTGTACTCAGCAGAATCTAATAGCCTGGAGGACCAAAAAAAGGATATAATTTACCAGATTTGGCTTGAAAGGATATGAAGAGTCCGATTGGCCCCGAAGTGAGTTGGTGTGTTCTAACCAATTCTTAATTCTCCTATTTCCATACTTTCCTTTTCCTTGATTCTTGATCGTACCTCACCCAGTCATTAAGTATAAAAAAGATCAGGATTATGAAAATTAATGGTAGTAGACTTGAAATGATCATTTTTACTTAATTTTCTTTATTGATGCAGCACAGACTTGACAGTTTCTTCCCTAAGACCCAACAGTTCTGCCACGTGTCAGTTCACATAGTGATAATTTTGACTCTAATCCTCATTATCCATAATGCATACATGTCAGGGTTGTTTCATTCACGACTGGTGTTATTGTTTTAACTAGGGATACACGGGAATCAGCATATCAAGCTCTAGCCTGAACCGGTACTAGCCGGAACTTTTAAAAAGCTCCGGCCGGAACTCCCGGCCCAAACAGGAACTAGAAGTGAACTTGTGGAATAAGAAAACTTCTGATCCTCAGACAATACTGTGCGATAATATTAGGCCTATTTTTTTTTTTTTTTTTACATTTCCAAGTTATATTCCAAATAATCTTTTAAAACTAAGTTCAGGTAAGCCATTCTGTTTTTATATTACCAGTTTTATCACACTTCCATGGAATTTTTTTATTTGTGTGCTTCAAGATAAGATGAAATTACATCCACCCATTATAGTAGACCAGCCAAGGACCAAAATTGTGACTTTTACCTGCATGGAATGTTAATAGCCGGCACCCATTCTAAATCAATCAGTCATAGGTCAGACGGAAATACTGGGATGGATGCCACTAAAAATCTTGACCTTAAAGGCCATATGAAGGCCATTTTGTGGCCCAAAGAGGTCACATTTCAAAGTCATCCAAATATAGTCATGTAATATATCAAAAGAAAGGTATGGAAGAGACAAACAGTTTGGTACTATTTTGAGGTCAGAATGTTGATCTCAGAAGTAGGTCATGTAGGTCAAAGTCCACCCTAGTATTTCTATCTGACCTGTGACTGATTGATTTAGCAAGGGTGCCGGTTATTAACATTCCATGCAGGTATTTTTTTTTTTAATCCTTTTTGCTTCTTGGCTGGTCTGCTATTATTTTCCTATATGTAATGTACAGTTGGAGGAATTTCCGCGCGCGACACCGCGTAAAAGGCAGCAGGAGCGGCAAATAATTTGACTTGGTAACAGTGTTGGGGGTAAAGGAGGGGTGGGAAGTGCGGGGTAGGTGAGGGACTGGGGGGTAGAGCGGGTAGCTGTGTGGTGGGAGAGGAGGGAAGTGAGAGATGGGAGGGTAGTGGGAGTAGTTGTGTGTTGGGAGGGATGGGAGTGGGGGTAGCGGAGTGTTGAGGAGAGGCTTAGTAGCCATTTAATGTCGTAACATAATTTGCTTTGATTTTAAATAAATGTGTTTTTATGATAGGGGAACACACGAAGTAGGAACAAGCTGTAAAGTGATGGTTCATGACATGATGAAAAATGGTCAGTTCAATGATCATGCAAGGCCGACATAAACACACAGACATCCCCAACACGTAACCTTATATAATGACTCGCCCCCCTTCGGTATTTATAACATCCCTATTGTAACACAGACTAATATCAGACTTTTTCCTCACATACGTCACAGAAAAGTTGATCATACGCTCTTGATTATAACGTAGATATGTAGTTTAGGGAAAATAAAGTAAATATAATATTCCATTTCTTCGTTGTTTCAACCATTAGTATTTCTTACCCCAACAGCCATGAACGTATATCAGATTTTATGACAAATTTATATCTGTTAGCTGTCAATGTGAATTAGATATATTTCCTAAATCGTAAGCACATGCTGGCTGCTTGTGACAAACTAATTTAAGCATAAACCAGACCTAGACCTTTTCAAGTTAATCAATAGCGTCTGCGTGTGTGTGTTGTGCAGTGTATAATACTGGGTCTCACGCTGTCTAACTCACTCAGTTTATCTTACAGAGACTCAGAAGTAGGCTTAGGATAATCATGCATTTGCATATGTGCATATGCAAATGCATATTCTAGCCATTTATGAGCGTAAGTGCATATTCCTATTTTTTTGTCTATTTATATGGCATATTCTTTGAAATTTCCTGGGTATTATAACTTCTTCAAGCTGTAATAATATTTAAAATCATAATATCCATCAGATCACAGTGAATTATACACTGCTTAATTGGCTGTGGTTGAGAAGGCCGTGACTTGATGGTGAGTATACAGCAGCTGAATGAGATGAATTCATGTATCACCACTGACTCCCCAGAGTCTGCGACGCATGCATGGCCTGTGACTATATATATATATATATAGAGAGAGAGAGAGAGAGAGAGAGAGAGAGAGAGAGAGAGAGTTGCCTTAGTCCCTGGTGGGGCCGGCCGCTCTTATTATGTTGTCGTCAGTAACTTCTGTCGGCTGCGTCCTTTTCCTCGAGGCTTAACTGCCTCATTTTTTTCTCAATTCCATCTCTCCACCAAATCCTTTGTCTTCCCCTCGTTCTTCTCCCTTCCACGTGACTCCCTCATGCCACCTTCACAGGATCAACTTCCTCCATCCTGGCCACATGCCCACACCACCTCAAACTCGCCTCTCTTGCCTTCTCCACAACTGCCACAACTCTTGCCTCTTCTCTGATGTCATCATTCCTCTTCCTCTCACTGTGACACTCGCCTCAGCCATCGCAGCATCCTCATGTCTGTCTTCTCCAGCTGTTTCTCTTCATTCTTCCTCAACGCCGAGGCTTCTGCGCCATACAGCAATAAAATAGCAACTGTTGGAAGATGGCTTCAGGTCATTCCTCCATCTACCTAATACACCCCAAAGGAGGGCGCGTTCCCCAGTTTAGAAAACACTGGTTTACAAGAACATTGCCAACAGAGTGATAACCTAACATAGTCATTGGTATTGACACATTCTATCAGTGACGTTTTTTGCTCATGGTTCAGTTAATATTTGTTTATCCAGACAAATGTTAGAACGCATAGTACCAGACTGATGCATGAAGATTATCAGAAATTCAGTAGAATAGAATAGTTGGGTTGAGAAACACTTCGGTTTAAATGTAACAGGACAAAGAAGTCCTTCTTTCGACTTAATTCCCGGAAAGAATTATTATTCAGCTATATTCTCCTCAACTGTGAGTAATATGAGACTGTGTGTGGGAGGAGTGGGTGGAGAGGAGAACTGCCTGCCAAAATTTAATGCCTTTAGGTGAGTGTGTGTAGTTCACCGTGTCGGTCAGATAACGTGATTGGCGTGATTGTCAGCTCATTACCCTCCAGGAAGAAGCCATGAGAGCTCATATAGCCTAGTCCGATCTAGGGCAAGGCTGTGACCTTCACACACGCACACAACCCTTCCCTCCCTCAAGAGGAACAGTAACCTCTTACTTTGTTTGTGAAACTTTTCGCACCCGATCCGGCGCGAACCCCCGTCGTACTAGATGGCAGACGAAAGTATTACCACTGCGCCAGTGTGTGTGTGTTCTTACCTACTTGTTCTTACCTAATTGTATCTTTACAGGAATGAGTCAAGCTCGTACTGTCCCGTGTCTTAAACCATATATATCGTACATATCCTTAAATTTGTGAATTGTTTTGGCACACACTATTTCTTTCGGTAATGCATTCCAATGTGTGTGTGTGTGTGTGTGTGTGTGTGTGTGTGTGTGTGTGTGTGTGTGTGTGTGTGTGTGTGTGTGTGTGTGTGTGTGTGTGTGTGTGTGTGGAGGCTGCTTAGAACAATTGTGTGGACGGGGCTACAGCTACTGCTAGCACATTTGTAGATATTACATTACAATGATTTCGTAAAATGTTAGGTGTATGCACAATTTGTAGCAATGCAAGTCTTACATAGCGCTGGCAATTTTGTTTGAGTGTCGTGTGTATTTTGTCAAATATATCACCCTCTTTAATAGAGACATTATGTCTGCATTCACTTTAGATGACAACTGAGAAATAAACTGATTGTATCATACTCCCGCCAACCGAAAGCTTACCAGTGTGACTGTATGTAAGGTAATCTACTGCGTGTGTCTGAGAGAGAGAGAGAGAGAGAGAGAGAGAGAGAGAGAGAGAGAGAGAGAGAGAGAGAGAGAGAGATTATGCACGTTTAACACTCGTATAATCACACACGTACGCATATAAGCCTAAAGTTATATAGGCCTATCTAGATATGAGCCTGGCTTTCATCTATATAGATAGATGAAAGCCAGGCTCATCCATACCTATGCAGGGTAAGTGCCTGTACGACAGTGAGAGGGTAACACATTACGCCGTCAGTCTAAAGAATTTATTTTCCTTATTCTGCCAGCCTTCGGTCTTAAGATAACAGTAACTGACTTATACAAATATAAAATGGACTATTACAGGATGTTAAATTCGGTATTCAATACCAGTTGCGGTATCTTTGGTAAGCAACTTACATGAGAAGCAGTTGTAATCAATTCTATCTATCTATCTATCTATTGCCAGACGCCTCAATCCCGTTTGGGGTGGCCACAAACAAATCGCCTCCAAGTCGCCCTGTCCCCCGCCATTTCACTCCCCTGCTCCCAACTCACACCCCCCTTTCTCATATACCTCTCCACCCCATCTCTCCATCTCATCCTCGGCCTCCCCCCCCCTCTTTCCCCCTCCACCTCACTCACATACACTCTCTTCGTCAGTCTTTCACACTCCATCCTCTCCACATGGCCAAACCACCTCGGTGTGTTCCTCACAACGCTTCCTATCACATCCACATCAACACCACAACGCTCCTTTATATCCTTATTCGTCAGCCTGTCTCTCCATGTGACTCCACAGGTTCCTCTTAAATAACTCATTTCCACTGCTCTCACTCTTGACTTGTGTCCTTCCAACAACGTCCAAGCTTCACTTCCGTACGTTAGAGTTGGTATCACAATAGTCATGTAGTAACTTTTTCACTTCCATGCCCACTTCCCTGTTTCTTATCACTGCTTTCAAAGAACCAGCAACCTTTCTTCCCTGCTGTACCCTTTCAAGCACTTCACCCTCCAAACCTCCATCCTTACTCATCACACTACCCAAGTACTTAAACGTACTCACATTTTCCAATTCCTCACCATCCAACCTCGCTGTACATTCACTGACTTCACCTCTCTCAAAGACCATCACTTTACTCTTCCTTACATTCACCTTTAGATTCCGTTTCTTACACACTCTCTCAACCTCATCCACCAAGCCTTGCAGCTCCCCTTCGTCTTCACTCAACAACACAGTATCATCCGCAAACAACAGTACAGGGAGTTTCCAAACACTATCCTCTCTCACCAGGGCCACTCCAACATCCACTACCCTACCTTGTACCTCTTTTATTACCCCATCCATGTACAGATTGAACAACCATGGAGACATGACACATCCCTGTTTCAAACCAACTTTCAAAGAGAAAAATTCACTTAGTTCACCATCCACACGCACTGCAGCCTTCGCACCATCGTACATACTCTTCACAGCATTCAACAACTTCCCATCTACTCCATATATTCTTAACACTTTCCACAATCCTAGTCTATCCACCCTGTCATATGCTTTCTCCAAATCCATGAAAGCCGCTTACAACTTCTTTCCCTTCTCTAGAAACTTTTCCACTAAAGATCTGAGAATGAATATCTGATCTACACAACCTCTTCCCTTCCTAAAGCCTCCCTGTTCTTCTCCAACTAATTTCTCTGTTCTTTCTCTAACTCTGTCAATAAGTATCCTACCATACGCTTTTCCTATTATACTAAGAAGACAAATGCCCCTATGATTACCACACACTTCTTTTTCCCCTTTTCCTTTGTACGAGGGAATAATTATACCTGACTTCCAATCCTCCGGGACTCTACCTTCCTCCCAGGCCAATCTGCACATCTTCCACATCCATTCTACTACTATCTCTCCCCCATGCTTCAGCATTTCACCACACACTCCATCAATTCCTGGGGCTTTCCCTGATTTAACTTTCTTCATTGCTTCCACAACTTCTATCCTACTGATTTCTTCCTGTCTTCTCACCTCCCTCCTTCTCCCAGCCATTCCCCAGCCACTTATACTCGCATTACTTCCATCCTCCACGTTCAACAATTCCTTAAAGTGTTCTCTCCATCTGCTCACTTTTTCTCCCTTCTCCACTAGTAATGTATCATTTTTATCTTTCACTCCCCTGCTAACTTCACTTCCACCCTGTCTTACTCTTTTCACCTCTTTCCAGAACATTTTCTTACAGTCCCTCCACTTTACACTCAAATTCCTTCCACTCTCTTCTTACTCTCATCCACTCTCTTCTTGCTTTCTCTTACTAATCTTTTCACCTCTCTCTTTCTTTCTACATATAACTCTCTCTTCCGCCTCTCAACTTCTTCCACGCCCCTATTTCTCATCCATTCATTGTATGCTTTCTTCTTTTGTGCCACAGCCTGTTTCACCTCTTCAGTCCACCACGCTGTTCCTTGCACCCCCCTCCGTCTTCTCTTCCTTCCACACACCACATCACATGCTGCACATATTTCTTCTGTAAATATTCTACACACACCTTCCACGTCCCCCATCTGCTCCAATTCATATTTGCCCAATCGTTCCTCCACTTCTCTCTTATACTCTGCCTTTTTCTCATCCTCTTGTAACCTTTCCACTCTCCTTGCAACTACTCCTTCCTCTCGTCTTTCCCTTCTTCTATTCCTCCATCTTACTTGAACTTTAATTCTGACCACCACCAAGTAGTGGTCAGAAAGTCCACTCCCCCAACCTCCATAAACTCTTTCATCCAATATACATCTTCGCATCCTTTCATCCACACACACATAATCAATCATTGCCTTCCTTTCACTCAGTTCACCACCCACCCTTCTCATCACTCGCCATGTATACCTGTGGATCATTTTATGCCTGAAGAGGGTATTGGCTATCACCAACCCCCTCCCAGCACAAATGTCCACTAACGCACTCCCATTCTCATCTACCTCAGCAGGCACACCCCACTCACCAACTATTCCATCCACCTTCACATTCCCAACTTTACCATTCATATCACCAATCAAAAACACTCTCTCATTCCTTCCAAACTTTTCCATGCACACTTCTACATTTGTCCAGAACTCTTCTCTCGCTCTTCTAGCACGATCTTGCGTTGGCGCATACACACACACACACAATCGCCCACATTTGTATTCCAACTTTCAACTTTACCCACACAATCCTTGATCCAACTGATCCATACTGTCTTATGCTCCTCTTCCATCTTTTACTCACAACTATACATACTCCTTCCTTTGCCCTCTCATTCTCACCGACTCCTGCACATATACCCCATCCATACTCCCATTCTCTCACACTTTCTCCTCTCCATTTTGTTTCAGTTATTCCACATACATCCACTTTCGCATCCTCAAGCACCTGGACAATCTCTCTCTCTTTCACCTCATCAATTGCTCCCCTTACATTCCAAGTTCCAATTGCAATGTCCTTTGTCCGGTCCTTGGTCGTCAACGTTTGGTCAGTCCTTGTCCGAGGCTTCCTGTTCTAAATTTGTAAATTTTCGGTCAACAATAGAAAGCTGTCCAATGAGGGGACGAAATGACTGAGACGAAGGATAAGGTTACGTATTGGCGATACCAATTTGCTTCGGTACTGAACTTATTCCATCAAATACTGAACCATCATTAGCAGCTAGTTGTCATTACCTTTTATTATTAATAGAAAAATCGTATTGGAATGATTATCTATGCAGAGTTTGTAGACACAATTAATGGCTACTTAACCTCTCCCTAACACACACTTATCCCCACCACCACCCCTCCTCTCCCCCATCACTCACCTTCCCCGCAACTTCCACCCCCTGCTTCACCCCCAGCACTATTACCAGATCATTTCTGTCTGTCGCTTATGCTGCCATCTACACAGTGTCCCGCGAGGAAATTTCTCCAACTGTACATCGAAATATCACAAATATGTAGTTAAAGAAATATAAACCAACCTATCATAAATGTTGTATGAACTGGTAAAACTAGTAATAACTACTATGCATTTCAGCGGCTGTGTTACCTCGATTTTCTGGGTTTTCTCGGTAACGAAGTGTTGGATCACTATTATACTTTGCCACAGTTTATTTCACACCTAGCGCTAATTTCTGACTGCATAGTGCATTACCAGAAGTGTATGAGTAAGCTACATACTCTTGACAGTTGAGAGAAATTCCCGATATCCAGAGACAGTATTCGGACACAGCCATCACTACGTCACTCCTTAGACCCCACCCACCTCTCTCCCCCTACCTGTATGATCCCTCCTTCCTTCTATCACTCTTAACCCACTCCCTCCCTCAACCTCCCCCCTTCTCTCTCTCTCTCTCTCTCTCTTGGATTCATAACTTACGGTGCATGCTGTATTCCTGAAGTATATAGAAATATGATATACCAACATGCACGCGTCATTTTTGTAAAGTGAAATAATGTGAAAGTAAAGCCTTGGGTACGGTAATGTGGAGGGTAATAACGAGCGAGAATGATGGCAAACAGATGGTTTACTGGAGCTTAGCAGTTTGAGGTGTTGCGAAGTTACATGGTTTGTTAAACGGGTTTGTGGCTGCACTCTACAGTAATACCCCAGAAATACAGGACGTTGGCTCCAAGGATTAACAGTATCGCATATAAGTTACGTCATTGTCCCCGTGGCTGCAGGAATGGCATTGTCATGCGGCTTTTATCCTTGTTTACCAAGGAACAGAGAGACAATCGGCTGAGGTTCAGTTTGCACAGGTGCGTGTCGTTTATAGCTATATTACTGCAACCCATCACTAACTTGATGAGTGATGGGCTCCATATCAACGGATACGCATAAACTATCTATACATACCCGAACATGGGTAAAGAAGTTGTCATATGATCCATTAATACACCATATAAGGTATTCACTTGGTTATAATACAGCACATCATGCATTTTCACATATGGTGGGTGGTGTAAGAAATTTAAGGGTTAAGGACAGAAGCCACCTTCATATGTGTGTGTGTGTGTGTGTGTGTGTGTGTGTGTGTGTGTGTGTGTGTGTGTGTGTGTTTTATTTATACATTTTCTTTGCCAAGGTTTCGTTGTTAAAGCGGTAATGGATCAAGGTGAATTTTGTCTCTAGCCCTGATAATACTTCACCAAAGGTAAAAGACATATCACTAATGTTGTAATATTGACCTATCACCAAGCAGGCCGTATGACAGGGTTGCCTATGCGGTCGGCACGAGCGTCCGCGCGGTGAGGACGGTGGAAAGGCGGCATCGCACCACCAACTGCGAGGCAGGGACGGCCCAGGCTCTACCACCACCAGCACCTGCAACACCTCCCACAACACCGGCCGGATTCGACAGTTTCACCGTAGCGGCCATTCGTCGCAAAGTCCATTCAAAGTTCGCCGCCAAAGAAGTTATGACTATTGCTTCTCTGACGGAGGAGCTGATGATCGACGGCATCATTCCGATGGCAACCTCGGATAGTCGGTGTGGCGACTCCTCCACGATATGGGATTCCGCTATAGGACATCAAAGCGGACTATGTATGTGAGGAAGGAGTCCCTGGACGTTGTATGCCGGCGGATTAATGCTCTCAGGGCACTCAAGCAACACCGGGAGAGA
Source organism: Coenobita brevimanus (assembly GCF_032717465.1). Lineage (NCBI taxonomy): Eukaryota > Metazoa > Arthropoda > Malacostraca > Decapoda > Coenobitidae > Coenobita > Coenobita brevimanus. Next base: position 26,682,423 of record NC_136971.1, read on the forward strand.
GGGATGCAGGTGGTGTACCTTGACGAGACATGGTTCACCACCAGGGTGCACCACAGCATGAAGTGGGTGGACACAACGCAACCTGCCACAAGCACCACGTACAGCCGTCACGTGCCCCCCGGAGAAGGGGACCGCTTTGTGGTAGTTGCAGCCGGCACCGCTGATGGTTTTGTGGAGGATTCGTTCCTGTGCTACCACACCAAGACAACCAGCGGTGACTACCACGGCGAGGTTAACGGGGAGCTCTTCCTTCGTTGGCAGACATCACAGCTCCTGCCCTCGCTGGCTGAACCATCTGTGCTTGTATTAGACAATGCGCCAAATAACAGCCAGCAGACGGAGGAGAGTCGTTGCCCTACCACTGCCACCAGGAAAGACGACCTCATTACATGGTTGGAGAAACACAGGCTGCCCTTCCCGCCACACGCGACAGGGCCTGAGCTCCTGCTCATATGCAAACGGAACCGTCCACAGCCACAATACATCGTTGACAACACCATTCGAATGTGGGGTCATGAGGTCGTACGCTTGCCACCAGCCCATCCAGAACTGAATGCCATTGAACAAGTATGGGGGCACATGAAAAGACACGTGCGCTCGTCCTTACAACACTTCACTCGGGCAGACTTGCAGGCCAGGCTGGAGGAGGCAAAAATGGGTGTAACGGCAGAGGTGTGGGCAGGTGCGGTTCGCCGATCACAAGGCTTTGAGGAGGAGTACTGGGCCACAGACAACATACACCACAGCATAGATCCCGTCATCATAAACCTCGACAGCGATGATGAGGAAGACTTGTTCTTGGAAAGTGACGTGGAGTAAAAGAAAGGTTATGCTGTGCACTCATGTTGTCATCACTTGTCACCTCATCATATATCCGCTTCCGCTGACAGTGTATTTTGAACTATGAAATACTCTTCCATATAACCTGTAGTTCTCTTTCTTAAAAAGTTATCTCATGGATTAATTTCCGTTTTCATTTTTGTCCTAAAAAGGATTTATAGATATATATTATACACAATAATACTAATAAAGATAATACTAATACTAATAATAATATTAATAACAGTAATAATAACAGTAATAATAATATTATTAATATTACTCATAATAAAAATAATAACAATACTAACAGTAATACTATTACTATTACTACTACTACTATTACTACTACCACTACTACTACTATTACTACTACTACTATTACTACTACCACTACTACTACTATTACTACTACTACTAATAATAATAATAATAATAAAGTGTAATAATAAAATATTTCGAATTCATCATGTTACTGCTCTGGCGCCCATCCCCAATCGTACTTTAGGGTAGAGGCTACAAGGCAAAATGGAAATTAATCCATGAGCTACAAAGAGTATATAGCCCAGATGAAGGCAAAGAAAAACAATTTACGCACACCTCATTGTTTTATGGCTAATGCATGCACCAGTTGGAGAGCCATATACATCTTGTGGGTTAGTGCAAGGTTGAAATTAATTTAATTGAATTCCGAGAGAGAGAGAGAGAGAGAGAGAGAGAGAGAGAGAGAGAGAGAGAGAGAGAAGGGGGGAGGTTGAGGGAGGGAGTGGGTTAAGAGTGATAGAAGGAAGGAGGGATCATACAGGTAGGGGGAGAGAGGTGGGTGGGGTCTAAGGAGTGACGTAGTGATGGCTGTGTCCGAATACTGTCTCTGGATATCGGGAATTTCTCTCAACTGTCAAGATTATGTAGCTTACTCATACACTTCTGGTAATGCACTATGCAGTCAGAAATTAGCGCTAGGTGTGAAATAAACTGTGGCAAAGTATAATAGTGATCCAACACTTCGTTACCGAGAAAACCCAGAAAATCGAGGTAACACAGCCGCTGAAATGCATAGTAGTTACATTTATACAGTGCATAGTATGATTTTCTATTACCATTTTTTGTATATATAACTCAAATATAGCTTATAATTAACCAAAAAATACTTTTATGCTGTTTCATGATGGTGACAGGTAAGAAAAAAATATTTTACAACATGACCGAGGGGAAAAAAAATATACAGTAGAGTAGGAAAAGCTGGTCCAGTAATACACAAATTAAAAGTTCCGGTTCCGGGCAGTTATTTTTCTAAACTTCCGGCCGGAACCAGAACTTCATAAAAAATTAAAGTTCCAGCCGGAAGTAATCGGCCGGAACCAACTCCCGGTGCATCTCTAGTTATAACGTGGATTTGTTTGCCCTTTGTCCTTTTTCACTCAGCCTTACAACTGGAGAGGTGGAAGTATTAGACTATTGTTGAGTGTAGTCGATAGAATAAAACCAGTACCTTCTTACACTTGTAAGTACTGGTTCCTGGCAGGTGATATTCGTCCTGTGTACCATTTTCCCACTTCGTATCCAGGAAGGACTAGGTTAGGTTAGGTTTGTTTTCTTAGTATCAGGTAAGATTTTTTTTTGTTAGTTTAATTAACCCTAGATAGGAAGACGTCCCTTCTGACCTCGGGATAGGAAGACCTGTGCCAACTGGATACACTGAAGGAAAACAATAAGAAAACTATAAAAAGATGTTTTATGCAAAACTAATGGAGCTGAAATACAAATATAACTCCTGTGGAGACCAAATGACTAGGAATTAATAAAACTGAGCTAAAATAAATACATTTATAAGTTACTTGAAAAAAAATAGTGAAGGAAAAAAGTAGTACTGACTTATTCTCTTCCTGAGATGCACATACATGGAACTGAGCAAAAAAACTACCTAAACCTATAAATTTAATACCTAAATATCACACAGTCGGCCTGCCAACCCTGGGTTTCACAGAAAACTGGGTGCCTGGCATAAATGGAAACAGATAATAAATATATACACCGCTACCCTCAAAGCACTCAATCAGTGTGTCAGGCTCCTGTTGTGGGTCCTTGTGTGGGGTAATGACGGCCGTCACACCACCACTAGGGTCACTGGTACACTCAATCAGTGTCACATCACCCACACTAACTAACACCATGGGTTTCTGTGTCACTCTAGGGTTCCAGTATGGTGTCAACAGTCCTGTTGAACTCCTCGGACTTCAGATACTTTACCAGCTCTTCGTCTGACAGGTATCTTGTTCGTTTGGGGCCCCATGACTACACACCTGTAAATAACAGTTCCCAATCACCCATTATGCCGGCACCATTGACCCCTAAAACCACCCCATTATGGGGTCACTGCTACACTAGGACAATTTCCCATCACCCACAATAACAATCAAGGGTTTCTGTGTCACCCGGGGGTTCTAATGTGATGTCAACAGTCCTCTTGAAATACTCCAGCTTCAGAATATTCTGCCAGCTCTGTGTGGGACAGCTACCTAGCTGGTTTTTCCTCCATTACCTACACAGAAACACTAAAAACCAAAGAAAACCATATATTTATAATGCATATAGTGGGACATATTACTCGCATGTACATGGTCATATTGTGCCTAAAACCACTCAAAATGTGCATTCAAGTCTTCGACCTTGACCAGAATGGCCCTCCTCTCTCTTTCTCTGTTTTTACAAAAATTGTGCACTACAGGAAAACATGTGCCAACTGGATATACAGGTACTCACCAGAGAGTCGACAATGGTGGGAATCTGAGCCTGTGGGCAGAAGCAGCTTAGGATGGCTCAGGCCTGCTTGGTGTAATGAAAAAAGGTGTCCATTACCCATTATTCTGGACACCATTAACTGTGAAACTTAAATGCACCCTGGCCGTGTATCCATATGGCACAGTCTTCTTATCTAGGGTTAATTGGTTGGGTTTGGTTAGGATGGGTTAAGTCTGAGTAAAAAATAAGAAAAAATGGAGAAATGATCATCCTGGGAAAGCTAAAGTTAATGTTTAGCTTAATAATGGTATAAAAACCAGAAAATATGCTTCTTCACAAAATAAAGTAGTGTTCCAGATTAGTAATGTGAAAGTTTTAGCGTCTGGTGGCTTCATAACTTGTTCTAATGTTATGCTCTCAAATATGCTAAGTGCCTCGTAATTTATGATAAGTTGCGCTGTATGTGCTTACTGTATTGGAATGTGTAATAAGTAACACAGAACATTGCCTTTTGTAAATGTATTGGCATTTATAATAAGTAACACTGTATATTACCACTTGTATATATTTAGTGTAGTCGTATTAGAATGTAATGTATAATAAGTCACACAGTACGATGTCCGATAGAGAAGTATCCAACCTTTAGCTTCTGAAAAAAAAAAATGTGTTCAGATTTCAATCCGTTTCAAAGTGAGCCCCATGGGACTCAACACACTTAACCCAGCGGTCCTTCCATCACTTGAAACATTTTGTAAAGTCAGATTTTCTGGGATTGTCGACAAAATCCTTGTCGCATTGGTTTTAATCTCATTTGTGTCCTGAAATCTCGAACTCTTCAACAGCACCTTTAGTCTAGCAAATAGCAAAAGTTGCAGGGAACGATGTCTGGAGAATAAGGAGCCTACTGGACCTGTATGATCCAGTGTTTGACCTAAAAATCCTGGATGAGATGGGATTGGTGGACTGGAGCATTGTCGAGGTGGCGCCGCCAGTCTTCCACCTCTCACAGCTCCTGTCTCTTGTGACGCATTGCATTTTGCAGGCAACGGGAACGCTCAGGTAGTACTCGCTATTGATCTTTTGGCCTTCTGGAGTGTAAATTCTCAATCATTCCTGGATTTCTGCTTGTGGAAAGCATGCCAGAACGATTGTTGCTCTCCACCGACATTCGGTCATTTTTTTAGTGATTGTAGTACCATTCATTAATTTGCGTTACACCCATAGATTCCTTGCCAAAGGCCTGCTGAATCCTCAAACCATCAAACCCACTCTGCTCAGCGTCGACTGGGCTGGGAGGCAGCACTGAACATATTAGAGCATGAGAACAATGATTCAAGGTCACGGTTCACTGAGTCATATCCCACTGGTCCTAGTGGTTTATGAGAAAAAAATATATGGTTGGATACTTTTCAATCAAACCTCACATTATAACCTCTTATACATATGCTTAATGTACTGGAAGGTTATAATATGATGCACAGTATATTACCTTGTTTATATGCTTAGTGTAATGGAAGGTATATGGTGGGCCGTATAATATCTTTTACATGCTTAGCATATTGGAAGGTATAAGATGCACAGTATATTGCCTCCATTTCCCAATTCACAACTGATGATAAGCCTGATGTGGATACAAAAGAAAGTGAGTCAGTGTCAGTGAATAAGATATGTAAAGGTACAATTAAAAATGGTGACCATCGAGTATTACAACTTCACACCAATCTGAAATGCAGGTGTATCATTGTATGAGGTGGAAGTAGAGGAGCTCCAGACAGAACACCAGCAGACTGGCTATCCCGCCCACAGCCAGCACCACCAGTGTTCCCTGCAACAGAAGAAGGCCTATGGATTCCAAGAGAGTCATTAAGGAGGGAAGTAATTTTTGCTAAGTGTCCATCTTCCCATAGAACACGCCATTTAATCATCTATGTTACATTTAGGTTCCCATTTATTATGCCAAGTGAACAAAGACTAGCCGAAACAGAGTACACCAGTTTGACATGAGATCCTAGTGGGTGAGTTAAATAAACACCGGGAGACTAAAGTTGGCCTTTTACCTCAGGCAGGGTACCCTCTCAACCTCAATTTGGGGGTGTTTTGGCGACTTTCACCAAGGGAAAATTGACTGTGTTCTGGCTAAAGAGGAAGTATTTACACACCTGACAACGGAATCCGTAACCCCGTAGGCTTAATGGTCACCGCACAATAGCGCATCAAAGTTCAAAAAAAGTTTATGATAGTTACCTCTCGAAAACAATTAAAAACATGAAAATTTTGATAACTACCTATTTTTCGTATTGAAACAAGTCATTTCAAAGGGTTTTGTCACACTAACCATGAAAACAGGTGTATGTAGGTATAGGGAGATTACTAGGTTGTGGGGAGATAAAGTAGGCTGTGGAGAGTAGGCCTATAGGTACATGGGTTGGAAATAACCAGCTTTTCGCATGAAAAGAAAGCACTTCATTGTGTTCTGTAACATTTGCCATGAAAACAGGTGTGTATGTAGGTGTGGGGATAACTAGAGAGGGGAGTAGGCCTACAAGGCCTTGGTGGTACTTGGGGAAAAAATTTTTGGCAACAACCAAATTCTCTCGTGGAAACCCTCCATTCAATGGGATTTGTCATACCAGCCATAAAAACAGGTGTGTATGTAGGTGTGGGGAGATAAAACAGGTGTGGGGAGTAGCCCTACAAGGCCTCATAGTCATTCCAAAACTGACACAGACGCATATAAATATTTATAACAATCAAGGTCATCAACGCATATAAATGTTTATAACCCTCAAAGACATCAAAACAAAGTTGAATAATGCTATAAATGCATGCATAAGAAAGGAAAAAAAAAGCAATAATTTTTTTCCGATTTCTCTTTTCACTGTCCCAATTTCTTGTTAGACATTTATCACACCATTACAATTATCACATTATCATTACACTTCATCATACTTATCATTACATTTTCGCAACATCCAAATTCTCTTGTGGAAACTCTCCATTTCATTGGAATTTATCACATCAGCCATGAAAACGGGTGTGTTTGTATGTGTAGGGAGATGAAACAGGTGCGGGGAGTAGCCCTACAAGGTCTCATAGTCTTTCGAAAACAAACACAGACGGACACTATTCAGAGGTGCTAATCTGAGCAGGTAGGGAGAATGTAAAAAAAAAAATAAATAAGATGCGTCGTATGTAGTACAACATACAGCATTCTCCAACTACGTATGTACAGAAGCTGGTAGGTACGAAGTGAGAAATGAACAGAGTAAGGTGTAAAAATTTGGGAAGAATTAGAAATAATATGTAACAGGTACGTACATCAGGCATGACACTCGGGGGCCTGTTGGGGGTTGGAAGGGTAGTGAGGGACAAGGAGGGAGAGATGGGGTGGGGTTTGGGGGGAAGGACGAGGCTAGCAGGGAGGGAGGAGGGGCAAGAGAGGGTGGGAAGGGACGCAGGTTGTTGTGGGAGGGGAGATGCAGTTGCGTGGAGGGGATGGGAGAGTGATGGGGGACAAGGAGGGCGTGAGGGAGTGGAGTAGAGGGTGGCATGGAGGCGGCCGAGAGGGGGGTGCCCCCCACCGCCCGGGTTGGTCTGATCCCCCCTCACGCCACATCAGGGGCGAGTTCTCATTGGCCTGAAGCCATGTACGTCATAATCGGGGTGGAGCAAGCGCTCCGCAGTTTTTTACAGGCTGCGTTCAATTGATGCAATTAGGAATTTTGGCTTAAAACTCAGATCGTATCAATTGATGTGATTAGGACTTAAGGGGTTAATACCTGTCTGCTTAATATGAAAAATTTAGAATTTGCCGTTAGTTGATTCTCTTTGGTACAATGCGCCATCAAGGAAAATGAAGAGCATAACCAAAGTGTCAAGTAGACACCAGGGAACTGTAAGCGATAAACTGTCTTTGGCAGTATATGTGAGTTTCACGCAGAACAAAAGCATACTTATCCCACCCCAAACCATCATCGCCTGCCCCTGTAACACCATGGACCCTATAAATATACTGTAATTCATTCATTTTAACTAAGGAGTGATTTTCATCATTTTGCAGCTATTTCCCACAGCTCAAGGGCACACTAAGATAATGCTATGGCTCAGCTTCCTTTCCATAGAACAAGTTCATGACTACCACCGTATCCTAGTACTGATATCTTGTTTCAGCTCAGTATTCTAGGGTGAGAAACGAAAATTTGGGGGCTATGCCCTTTTAAGTCTAATTTGGCCAAAATTATCATATCTCCATATTGATACTTTAGTTCTGGCAAGGGATTAACACTCGAATGTGATTACAGTCACGGAGAAGTGCCATGGAAAGGAAGCTGAGCTGTAGCTTTGTTTTATTCTTCGATTGAGCTACTTGATATAAGCCACAAAAGAACAAGGCCCTGAGCCACGTTAAAAAATTAACTATAAATTATCCGAACTTAATATGGCTACTTAACCTTTTGAGCTTGGTGACGTATTTTATTTGTATATCTAACCCTACCTATCTACAAACACAACACACACACACACACACACACACACACACACACACACACACACATCTATCTATCAGTTTATTTGTATCTGTATCTATCTACCTATCTATCTATCTGTCTATCTATGTATCTCTCTCTCTCTCTCTCTCTCTCTCTAATATATATATATATATATATATATATATATATATATATATATATATATATATATATATATATATATATATATATATATATATATATATATATATATATATATATATATATATATATATATATATATATATATATATATTTATATCCCATTGGAGCCCAGTGTCCACAGTATTGGACAGACCTGGGAATTTTCAAATCTTGATAACGTAGGGAGCCCCCAGGTAGGGACCTATGAATTTCGCGACTATGAGCCGATAGGCGGAGGGCGGTATGCTTAGTACCCTCCCAGGGCAGTGCTTCACCCAGTAGCTCTGGGATATATATATATATATATATATATATATATATATATATATATATAATCTCTATTTATATATTTACTATATATATATTTATATATATATATATATATATATATATATATATATATATATATATATATATACTATGATATAGTAGTATATATATATATATATATATATATATATATATATATATATATATATATATATATATATATATATATATATATATTACTACTGTGATTTAGTAGTAATGTAAATGAGCATTGTACTCGTACTTTCAACTTTCCGGACGGCAGATGTCTGCTCCTTATTAAATACAACCATACTTCTACCAAAAGGCATGAGTGAAACACTTAGAGAAGCTTCTCATTTATAATCACGACCTTCGGCACACTGTGAACATTATTGACTGAGAGTAATGGTACAGTAACAGGGGGAGTCTATAATTATGCACTTTATGTGGATCAGAGAATCAGGTAAACAGCCAATTGGAAATGAGGAGAGGGGGAGATTAAGGGGGAGGGGGATATAATTAACCAATGAAAGTCGGGGGAATATAAGGGTTGTCATCACTCCAGCCCAGACTTCGTATGAGGAGTAACAGGTTGGGGTTATGGGATGATCGTTAATTCTCATGTCTGTAGATTCATTTAGTGGGCCGTATCTTTGATGCGGAGGGTTTCTAATATTTATAGGCTTCTTACATCTGCTGCCTTCCCGATGACCTGTGTGTTCTCCTCCATTATTTGTTTGGTTAGATGGGTGTTGTGGCAGTGTCTCCTGTGTGTTTCAGGGGAACCATTCTGGAGGTACAGTGTTTTTCTTCGGCTAAGCTTGGTGGTTGAATAACCTATGCATAAAGAGGGGTGGGGCTCACAGTTCCCTAGTTTGCAGGTATATTCATACGCAAGATTACTCTTTTCCAGTTCCGATGTTTGTCTCGTCGAGTTATTTTTTAAAAGTAGGCTCGAAATTTTCTTGTTTTTATATTAGATGACGAAGTCGAGGGTGTCAGAGCCAACGTCAGGGAAAAAAAAAATAGGGAACTTTTTTTTTTTTTAATAACAGAACGGAGGAAGGAAAAACAAATGGGGAAAAAAAAAAATAATCCATACACCAGATTATTGGTGTCCCCTATTCATTAAATATCTGTAGACTTGAACAGTTGTGGGTTGAAATTTGGAGGAAAACAACTCTGGGGAAGCGAGTTCCAGAGAGATGCAGTTCGGGGAATGAAAGAATTCTGATAGGCAGAAGTTCTGCAATATGGTTGAGTGACATTCCAGTCATGAGCGCTACCAGATGCCCGTGTAGCACGAGGGAAGGCATAGAGAGGTGGCACCATGGACGCAACTTCGTTTGAGCATTTGCCAAAAAAATATCTGTAAAATAATGCAAGGGAGGCAACATTCCTTCTTACTTGCAGGGGAGGTAGTTTATATGTAATGGCAGGGTTGTTAATGATTCTAACAGCTTTATTCTGAATTTTGTCTAGTTGTCTTAATGCAACCTCTCCACAACCATTCCACAAGGGTGAGCAATAATAAAGCTGAGAGCGCACATGTCTCTTATTAATTATAGCTAACTGCTCATCGGCGAAGTTACGGACTCTGTACAATAATCCAAGTTTCTTTGAGGCGGTTTTAGCAAGTGATCTGACATGAGAGGTCCAGCTGAGGGCACTGTTAAGTGAGACACCAAGAATTTCAATACTTTTGGAGATGGGAATATTAGTAGCACTGAAGGTAATGTACGAATCTGGCAATATCTGTCTATCAGTAAACTGTATATATATTTAGTTTTACTAGTTTTAAAAGAGACAAGGTTGTTTTGTCCCCATTCACTGATTGTAGCTAGATCTTGATTTATGGAGATGGCTGTACTGAGTTGAGAGGTAGAGATATTAGACTTTGTAAATGGATGTCTGAGTGTGAATGAACTATGTAGTGTTGTGTCACCTGCATATGAGTGAACGGGATTGTGAGTGACAGATAAGAGATCATTAATATGAACCAGAAATAGGGTTGGCGCCAGAACTGATCCCTGCGGCACGCCGGCGTTAATTGAGTGGAAATTCGAATATACATCATCTACTTTTACTCTTATTTTCCTGTCACTAAGATAAGAAGAAATCAAAGGAACAAAAGACGTTAGTCCATAGCAAGGGAGTTTGGACAGCAGGGAACGGTGCCATACTCTGTCGAAAGCTTTAGAGATATCAAGAGCTACTGCATGAGTTTCTCCTAAAAGATCAATTGATTGATGGATGGTATGAGTTAAGAGAATGAGTACGTCAATGGTGGATCTTTCGTGGCGAAAACCGTATTGTCTATCACTAATAAAGTTGTTGGATTCAAGATGTTTAACAATATGCTTATTAATTAAAGTTTCAAATACCTTACCAAGAGAAGATGTGACAGCTATTGGTCTGTAATTGGAGGGGTCAGATGAACTTCCTTTCTTCGGAACTGGGTGGATATTGGCTTCTTTCCATGAATTTGGGAATAAAGAAGTACGTATGGATAGTCTGAATAATTTGGCTAGGACAGAGGCAAGTTCAGGGGAACACTTTTTTAAAACAATTGGCGGAATTCCATCTGGGCCTGGAGCTTTGTTGGTAGGTAAATTGTCTAGGATGGATTTTACGAATCTTGTCTGTATTTTAAGTGGGGCAATTTCGGGAGAATCAAGTTCCAGTACTGAGACATTCTGGCTGGTATCATGTATGGTAGAGTTTCTTGCAAAGGTACTAGCAAAGATATCTGCTTTCCCACGTGGGTCATTTGTAATATTGCCATCTGAAGATTTTAGTGGGGGAATGGAAGATGACTTGTTAAAGTTATTATTGAAAGAATTAAGAGTTTCCCAGAATATTCTATTGTCATTAGGGTTGTTAAGTAGTTTTGATGCTAGCTTTTGAAGAAAGTTTGATTTAGATAGATTTAATACAGCTTTTGCATGATTTCTAGCAATTTTAAATTGGGAGAGTGATTCTGATGTTTTTGATTTTAAGTAAGAGTTATATGCTAATGACTTTTGGGCTGTTGCTCTGGCACAATTGCCATCAAACCATTTTGTAGAGTCTGATCTTTTAGTGAATTGTTGACTTGGTATGAATAAATCCATACCAGCTAGTATTAAGTCGCAAATGTGGGACCGGGTAGAATTGGGATCACTAGAGAAGAAAGACTGCCACGGAACATCAGCAAGATAATTTCTAAATCCATCCCAGTCTGCTCTGTCAAAGTGCCATCGGGTCACCCTGACAGGTTCGGAATGGGGAGGTGTAGGAGGATTAACTAATGAGGCTTTGATGAGATTGTGGTCAGAGGATCCAAGTGGTGAGTCCCTCCCCTCTTCATCCATAGGTTATTCAAAAACCTAGCTTAACGGAAGAAAAACACTTAACCTCCAGAATGGTACCCATGAAACAAACACAAGACACTGCCACAATACCTATCCGATCAAACAAATGATGGAGAACACACGGGTCATCAGACAGGCTGCTGATACGAGACACCAACAAATATTACAAGCCCTCTGCGTGAAAGACAAGGTCCACAAGATGAACCATCAGACAAGAGAATTTGCGATCATCCCATTACCCCTAACTGTTCCTCCCCATACGAAATCAGGGGCAAAGTGATGACATGTCACATATTCCCCCGACTTCCATTAGTTGATTTCATCTCCCCCCACCCCCACCCGCACTTAATCTCCACTTCTCATTTCCTGCTGGTTGTTACCTGATTCCCTGATCCACATACAGTGTGTATATCCACCCCACCCCCTACCTAATTATGCCATCCCTCACACCCACTTGATAATGTTCATAGTGTACTGAACGTCATGAATACAAAAAATAAGCTTCTCTAAGTATTCTACTCACATATTTTGGAGGAAGTATGGCAGCTAAAGTCTTCCGTCAGGAAAGTTAAAAGTATTTGGAAATGCGCAAGTTGCTGCATTTGCCATATATATATATATATATATATATATATATATATATATATATATATATATATATATATATATATATATATATATATATATATATATATATATATATATATATATATATATGTATATATATATATATATATATATATATATATATATATATATATATATATATATATATATATATATATATATATATATATATAGGCTGCTTCCCCCAAGGAAAGGGAGGTAGCCGAGACAGGACGACACACTCCCCATTTACTCACCTATTCAAACACTTTCATTCACATCTTAGCCCCAAAGGGGAGAAGGGACAGATCCTAACCACACCACACCGCACACGGGTCAACTGTGCAGTGCTATCAGTGACATCCACAGCAGGTCCCGACAGCAGAGCTGGTTTACACCTGCCACATCGTAATAGACCCATCCCCTTACCCACACCTGACCTGACTAGCTGATCAGACCAAATGCGGAAGAATATTCCCCCAGGGCTGTGTCATCATTTATTCATTCACAATTTCTCTCCATTTATTTCTGTCATGCACAGCCACTCTTCCTTGCTCAACGGATATCCCTCTCGCATCCAGCGCTCTTTTCACATTGTCCTTCCATCCTATTCGTGGTCTTCCTCTCAGCTTTACACCTCTCACATCAGATCTAGTTATCTTTTTCACCAATTGCTCATTATCCATTCTCTCCATATGCCCAAACCATCGCAACACCCTCTGCTCAACTCTATCAGCCATCTCCCGAACAACTCCAGTTCTCCTTCGTACTTTATCATTTCGCACTCGATCCATACGCATCACTCCACACAGACTCAGACACCTCATCTCCATTGCATTCAAACTTTTCCTCTCTGTTACACCCATATTCCATGTTTCAGCTCCATATAACGCAGTCGCACCACAACACCCTCATAAAGCCTTCCCTTTACATCCATTCTAAGCGAACGACATCTAAACACTTTTTTCATTCCTCTCAGCACCTTTCCTACTTCATTCATTCTAAACTTCACTTCTGCATCTTTTCTTCCATCCACAGCAACATGTGACCCTAAATATTTAAAACGCTCTACTTCCTCAAGCAACTCACCATTCAAAACTATATTCATCCCGCTACCATCTACCAACTTCGTACACTTCATCACTTTACTCTTATTCTCATTTGCTTTTAATTTCCTCCTTTCACACACCCTTCCAAACTCCTCTACCAACTGTCTCAATATCTCCTCTGAAACAGCCACCTGTGCAGTATCATCTGCAAACAGCAGCTGCTTCAGATTCCACTCTCCACCATCAACATTCACCAGACTCAGACCTCCACCTAATACTCGTGCATTCACCTCCCTTACAACACCATCCATATAAATATTAAACAACCATGGCGACATCACACATTCCTGTTGCAGCCCTACTCTTACGGGAAACCAATCACTCACAGCATTTCACACTCTTACACATGCTCTATTATTTACATAAAAACTTTCCACCCCTTTTAGTAACCTACCATCAAGTCCATACAATCTTAAAACAGTCCATAAAGCCTCCCTGCCAATTCTATCATACGTTTTCTCTAAATCCATGAATGCCCAAAACACATCCTTGCCTTTCGCTAAATACTTTTCACACACTTGTCTCACAGCAAACATCTAATCCACGCATCCCTTCCCTCTCCTAAAGCCACATTGCTCATCACCAATCACTCCCTCTGTACCCTCTCTAACTCTTATAATTAACACTCTACCATACACCTTGCCTACAACACTCAACAGACTTATACCCCTAAAGCTAGTACATACATACTTATCACCCTTGCCTTTATACAACGGGACCACACAAGCACTTGCCCGGTCAATTGGCACCATACCTTTCACAAAGCACACATTCAACAATCTAACTAACCAGTGAACAATAGTCACTCCACCACCCTTCAGGCATTCCGCAGCACACCCATCCATACCTGCAGCTTTCCCTGTTTTCATCTCCTTTACTGCCTTCTCCACTTCCTCCTTCATGATCAAAGCATCATTCAACTTTCCCATTACATGTATTCCTTGCACCCATCCAACCGCCACAATTTCAGGCACCATTTCCTCCTCTACATTTAACAATCTTTTAAAATACTCTGCCTATCTCTTCCTTACTGCAGCCATCTCAATTAACATCCTTCCAGCCTCTGCTTTTACTCGCTCTTCCTTCCCAGACTCTCCCTTTCGCACCCTTTTCACCTCCTTCTGGAACATTTTCTTATTCTGTTGAAAATTCTCAGTCAGCTGCCTACCCCACCTCTCATCTGCTCACACTTTAGCATCATGCATAGCCCTACTCGCCGTATTCCTCATTTCCTTATACCTCTCATATGACACCTCATCCTTCCTCTGCAGCCAAACTTCATATGCACGTCTCTTCTCAGCCACAGCCATACATACTTCCTTGCACCACTATTCACTTCCTTTTCTTACACCACCACCTGCACGTCTCACACCACACACCTCTTCTGCATGCCCAACCACAACACTTATAAACAACTACCATTCCTCCTCCACACTGCCATTTTCCTGATCTTTCACTGCGTTCCACTCATCTTTCAATTTCTCCTGACACTTCATCATTTTCTCTCTTTTATCCAACTCACTCACTTTCAAAACCTCCCTGCCACACCTAACTCTCCTAGCTCTCACCCATCTCTTACCTACTCTTAACTTTCCCTCCACCAGATAATGGTCAGACATATCTCCACCCTCCCCTTTCAGAACTCTCACGTCCAACAATCTTCCTATTACATTCCTGGACACAACCACATAGTCCGTCAATGCTCTATCAACAACCCCTCTACCCTCCTGTCTCACCCATGTATACTTATAAATATCTTTCTTCTCGAACAGTGTATTTCCAATCACCATCTCTCGCACAACGCACATCCCTATCATTCGTTCCCCATTTTCATTTTTTCCAGGCACACCATGCATACCAACTACACCTTCAATTGCTACATTTCCCACTCTAGCATTCAGATCTCCCATCATTACCACGTTTATATTTGCTCCAAAACTCTGCAGACACTCATCAACGTCATTCCAGAAAGACTCCCTCTCTTCTTCATCCCTTTCACTACCAGGCCCATGTGCACTCACAAATACCCACAACTCACGTTCAAATTTCGCTTTCACCAACATCAGTCTCAATGACACCTCCTTCCATTTAATCACACACTGCTGTACTTCCAGACTCACTAACAAGACAACACCTTCTCTTGCCCTTCCTTTATCAACACCTGACAATCTTCTATTCACACTTCGAAACATAGACTCACCCTTCCCTTTCATCTTCGTTTAACTCAAAGCTAACACATCCAACTTTCTTCTCACAAACATTCTCTCAATCTCCTCCTTTTTAGTCTCAATCGTACTACATCCACGCACATTCATAGACCCAATCTTCAGGGTACGGAGATAACTCCATCTCCCATCCCTTTCTCTGGCCTGTCTCTTTTTAGGAACTAAAAAACAGAGGAGGGGGTCCCTAGTCCCCTCACACCACCCCTTTTAGTCACCTTTTATGACATCCATGGAATGCAGAGGCAGTATTCTTCCTAACACAACCTGGCCACAGAGTAGTAGTACCACCCCATAGTGTGGCCAGATTGTGTCCCCCCCGCCACAGGGGGTATATATATATATATATATATATATATATATATATATATATATATATATATATATATTTGTCGTGGCATCATAGAACGAACACAAGCTAGAGAGAGAGGGGAGCTTCCAGCCACTCCCACACAGTCTTTTTCCACAAAATTCTACACACACCTCCAGATGCGCCAAAAAACCTCGTATGCAAAAATTCGTTAAATACTATTCACTTTAACCCCTTAACTGCGGGGTGTCACTTTCATGACGCTTGGGAGCAAGGGCTCATACTGCGGGGCATCACTTTTGTGGTTCTGTGTTATTTTGAATTCACCTGGGCTTTCAAGTGATGGCTTGTATCATCTATCAGTACTGCCAATGTCCAACACTAGTCAGCACTTCTAATCTCATCTGTACTCCCAACCATTGTTAACAATTTAGCCATTTCTCCCCCTTTTCTTGACTCCCCTCCCTACCTCCCCTCCATTACCCTCTCCTCTCGCCTGCCTGGCTGTGCTGCGCTAAGTAAATCCACCCTGGAATTTTCCACTGATTTCACCCATTGAAATAAGCCCTATGCCCTATTCTTATACCAAATAATATATACAAAAAATAAATAAGGTAAGTGATAGTGCCATACACCTGGAACTGGCTAATTATCACCTGACAACACCTCACGTGCACTCATTCACTAATTTTCGCTGTTTATATGCCGTATAATCTATTCTCGTAATAAAAGGAAGGGAGAAGCCTAAGTGATATTTACATTCACCTGGAACTACCTAATTTATTATGTATTGTCTAGATTTCCTGCCAATCATTTCATAGCGTATATATTAGCAGCTGTCACCATGCTGACATTGGCAGCATTGCAATCCCTCTAGGCAACCACACTGTATTCAGTTTACTGTCGTCTTTCAAGGTGAAACCACGTTGGATACGCGCCTGTCCAATTCTGCCACTTTTTAGCCCCATGCAAAGGGCCCTGTGACCTCTACCCCCTACTAAACCTCATGTGGAAAGGGGTGAAGGGCTAAGTGACTGCTGTGGAGCCTGAACTGGCTAATTTATCAATGAAAATGATGGACAGTGAATACGATCGTTCTGGTGAGTAAAACAGTGCAAGTGGAAATGTAAATAATGTGTAAATAATGTGTAAACAGCAAGTGAAAGCAATGAATGTAAATATAAGTGAACAGTGGAAAATAGTTTTATAAGTTACTGCAGGTGACAGTGCATAACACAGTGTAAATAAAATCTATCTATCTATCTATTGCCAGACGCCTCAATCCTGTTTGGGGTGGCCACAAACAAATTGCCTCCAAGTCGCCCTGTCCCCCGCCATTTCACTGCCCTGCTCCCAACTCACACCCCCCTCTCTCATATACCTCTCCACTCCATCCCTCCATCTCATCCTCGGCCTCCCCCTCCCTCTTCCCCCCTCCACCTCACTCACATACACTCTCTTCGTCAGTCTTTCACCCTCCATCCTCTCCACATGGCCAAACCACCTCAGTGTGTTCCTCATAACGCTTCCTATCACATCCACATCAACACCACAACGCTCCTTTATATCCTCATTCGTCAGTCTGTCTCTCCATGTGACTCCAAAGGCTCCTCTTAAATAACTCATTTCCACTGCTCTCACTCTTGACTTGTGTCCTTCCATCAACATCCAAGCTTCACTTCCGTATGTTAGAGTTGGTATCACAATACTGTCATGTAGTAACTTTTTCACTTCCATGCTCGCTTCCCTGTTTCTTATCACTGCTTTCAAAGAACCAGCAACCTTTCTTCCCTGCTGTACCCTTTCAAGCACTTCACCCTCCAAACCTCCATCCTTACTCATCACACTACCCAAGTACTTAAACGTACTCACATTTTCCAATTCCTCACCATCCAACCTCGCTGTACATTCACTGACTTCACCTCTCTCAAAGACCATCACTTTACTCTTCCCTACATTCATCTTTAGATTCCGTTTCTTGCACACTCTCCCAAACTCATCCAACAAGCCTTGCAGCTCCCCTTCGTCTTCACTCAATAACACAGTATCATCTGCAAACAACAGTACAGGGAGTTTCCAAACACTATCCTCTCTCACCAGGGCCACTCCAACATCCACTACCCTACCTTGTACCTCTTTTATTACCCCATCCATGTACAGATTGAACAACCATGGAGACATGACACATCCCTGTTTCAACCCAACTTTCAAAGAGAAAAATTCACTTAGTTCACCATCCACACGCACTGCAGCCTTTGCACCATCGTACATACTCTTCACAGCATTCAACAACTTCCCATCTACTCCATATATTCTTAACACTTTCCACAATCCTTGTCTATCCACCATGTCATATGCTTTCTCCAAATCCATGAAAGCCGCATACAACTTCTTTCCCTTCTCTAGAAACTTTTCCACTAAAGATCTAAGAATGAATATCTGATCTACACAACCTCTTCCCTTCCTAAAGCCTCCCTGTTCTTCTCCAACTAATTTCTCTGTTCTTTCTGTAACTCTGTCAATAAGTATCCTACCATACTTTTTTCCTATTGTACTAAGAAGACAAATGCCCCTATGATTACCACACACTTCTTTTTCCCTTTTTCCTTTGTACAAGGGAATAATTATACCTGCCTTCCAATCCTCCGGAACTCTACCTTCCTCCAGGCCAATCTGCACATCTTCCACATCCATTCTACTACTATCTCTCCCCCATGCTTCAGCATTTCACCACACACTCCATCAATTCCTGGGGCTTCCCCAATTTAACTTTCTTCATTGCTTCCACAACTTCTATCCTACTGATTTCTTCCTGTCTTCTCACCTCCCTCCTTCTCCCAGCCATTCTCCAACCACTTATACTCACATTACTTCCATCCTCTACGTTCAACAAATCCTTAAAATGTTCTCTCCATCTGCTCACTTTTTCTCCCTTCTCCACTAGTAATGTACCATTTTTATCTTTCACTCCCCTGCTAACTTCACTTCCACCCTGTCTTACTCTTTTCACCTCTTTCCAGAACATTTTCTTACAGTCCCTCCACTTTACACTCAAATTCCTTCCAAATTCCTCATCCACTCTCTTCTTACTCTCTCTTACTAATCTTTTCACCTCTCTCTTTCCTTCCACATATAACTCTCTCTTCCGCCTCTCAACTTCTTCCACGCCCCTATTTCTCATCCATTCATTGTATGCTTTCTTCTTTTGTGCCACAGCCTGTTTCACCTCTTCAGTCCACCACGCTGTTCCTTGCACCCCCCTCCGTCTTCTCTTCCTTCCACACACCACGTCACATGCGCGCATATTTCTTCTGTAAATATCCTATACACACCTTCCACGTCTCCCATCTGCTCCAATTCATATTTGCCCAATGTAAATAAAATAGAAATGTAAATAATGTAAATAAAATAGAGAATGTAAATAGAAATGTAAATGAGTAGTAATATAAGAATATGAGTATATATACTAGGAGTAATGAAAGTGAAAGTTCCACTCTAGCATGTATGAATACTATGAGTTATGAAAGTGAAAGTGAAAGTGACAGATTCGCTCTCAACGCTAGTATACAAGACGAGAAAGTGAATGCTACGTATTTTACTGAAAGAGAAATTGAATGCCTACAGTGACAATAAACTACTATTACTGAAGGAAACTTATGGAGAAAGACTGCAGATATATATAAGTGTTATATAGTGATAGAAATATAAAGTGTGAGTATTTTTATGAATAATAAATGACAGAACACCAGCGGCGAACGAGCGCAAGTGGGAAGGCCATATGCGCTAGTAATTTTCATTGCTTTCACAGTTTTTTTTTTTTTTGAGTATGGATTCCAAACTATTTGAAAATCATAGAACAGTGTTTCTAGTGAATATGAGGCCGTGGTAATCATTTTACGGGTTGTCAGGAAGTGTTAAGCGGAGACTTCGTTACCCAACTTCAGAGGTCTCCACAAGTCCTACGGTACTCGACGAAGGCTCAACAAACATCCCAGGAGAAAGCTGAAGGTATTTGCCATAAGCATATTTAATTTTAATATTCTAGGACTAATAACTGATTTTTGGCAAATATTTTTAGAGACTCTGTTGGAGTGCAAATATGCCCGTGAGACACGCAAGTCAAGCCAAAACAATCCCACGGTTTAGGGGTTAAGGGAGGCTTTTAGACATGTCTGCTGCCCGGCGTCGACATGTGTGACGTCACTGCGGGGGGCAGAGAGAGGCTCCGATAAGGTCGACATTCCACTGGCTAATTGCGCCATCTGTGCCGTAAAGCCACCGGCCTGCCGCTGGCTGAGCACGTCCTACTTCTGAGGTTCATAGCTGTTCCAATTTAGCGATTTTTTTATTATATTTATGAGAACTTATTTATTGCATCGACTAAAGGTTGAAACAATGGAAGTCTGACTTCGCCAGTATAAACACAATAGATAGGTGTTTGAACTTGAAGAAAAAATGCGAGTGTAATGGAGTGTATGAAGAATCAGTGGTGAGGACAGTGAGTGAAAACCTAAGAAAACGCAGAGAAAATGCATTAGGTGTTTCGAAAATTAATGCAAATGAGGATCAAAAAGAAAAAGTTAAACCAGATGCGTTTTTGATGTCTTCGGGGGTACATGTTCTACTATCCCGGCGGCAGCTGTAATCAGGGTACGCTTTCAAGTCGTGGCGTTTGACAAGCAGCAGAGTTTTACTTCCTCTGGTTACTGTGTTGGCGCCGTTCTGGTGTTTGAGGGATTGCTACATAATTTATCAGCACAGTGCTGAAACGCAAGCGACTCGGAAATCATGGGATTGGTTTGTTGGAGCTGGTTCTTCTTCGGGGACATATCAGCTTATTCAGTTCAGTAAATTCACATGCTTTCCCGTACAAACTGCAAATAGAATCAGTCCTTTGCCTTTTTCTTTGCACTTTGCGAGAATGCAGGTTTGGTTTCTATGAATACTGTTTCTCAGACAAAGATCCTTTTCAGTTTAGGTTAAGCTGTTAATATATACAGTATATATATATATATATATATATATATATATATATATATATATATATATATATATATATATATATATCAGCCGTTTGTGTGTCCACTGCAGGACCGGCCTATCCCGACCGAAGTGGGGATGATACAGCCAATGTATCTCTACCAAGTGGCTTAGGCTGTCTAGTAGAGATTGTATGTAGGGTAAGAAGTGCTTGTAAATGTATTCGTAATGTTGGAGTGGCTTTGGATGTGTGTGTAGTCTGTGAACCAAGTGTAATTGGCCCGCGCAAGCCGACTGAGTGCAAGCATACTTTATAGTATGTGACACTGGTTCAACCACAGCACCCCTTGTGTCCGCCAATGCATTATGTGGCCTGAAGAACGCTCCCAAAGTTTATTACCCTGGTGAGGCGCGAACCCTCATTCTTCAGTGTATGATAACGCAGACCTTACCACTGTACCACAGAGGCTCCATATATACAGTATATATATATATATATATATATATATATATATATATATATATATATATATATATATATATATATATATATATATAGTGCTCCAGAAATATTTTTCCTAAATTACAGGGTGAATTCCGGGGACAATTCTAACACATAATGTCTCTGTAACAAAATGTATGAATAAACATAGTTTCTTAACTATAACCATTAGAAGATGCAAAATATATTGGTAAGAAATCGGAGGGTAAACTACAAAGAATTATTTTGACCACTGGTTAACATGAAACAGTAAGACATACATGTTATAAACATAACAGTCTGCGAATTTCTCACACATAAATGTAACTAAATTAAAATATTCCATTAATATCCTAGTTGCATCCAATAAATGTTTCGTAGGAATAATTATAATACAACTCTCAGAGTGAGCATAAACAATCTCTATCTGATAAAAAGCCTTAGGAGAAATACGCTGAGGTGGTTTGGCCGTGTGAGAGGATGGAGAGCGAGAGACTAAAAACGAGAGCATAATTATGCAATTTAGATGGGGAGAGGGAGGGGGAGGCCGAGGATGAGATGGACGGATGGAGTGGAGAGCTATATGAGAGAGGGGGTTGAGAGCTGGGAGCAAGGCGGTGAAGTGATATTGGACAAGGTGACATGGAGGCGATTTGTTTGTGGCCACCTCTTACAGGATTGAGATGTCTGGCAATAGAAAGATCATCATCTACAGCAAAATGTTCAAAGTTACGACCCTCTTCTTGAATGCAGGCTTGAACTCGTCGCTTAGTTACTCGAGCAATATGTGTGCAGGAGCACCATCATGCTGGAACCACATCTGCCGCCGAATCCCGACTGGTACATCTTCCAGCAGTGCTGGCAATGTGTGCTCAAGAAAATGTCAGTATGTTTCACCTATCAGTCGTGCAGGTAGAAGATAAGGGCCAATAATGTGTACACAAATAATGCCAGACCAAACGTTGACAGAAAACCGTATCTGATGACCTCGACGAGTCACTGTACAGTATGTGGATTCTCAATAGCCCAGGTAGGAGTGTTGTGGATGTTGAAAATGCCATTTGTGTAAATGTGCTTCATCAGTGAAAAGTACAAGAGATGGAAAGAGGTGAACTTCTGAATATTGCCTTAGCAACCATTGGCAAAAGTGCATTCGAGGAGGACAGTCCACACTACTCAGAGCTTGTATCTTCTGATGATGATTAGGATTAAGGTCATGACGGTGTATGATACTCCAGACAGTACCCACTGACAACTGCGGTTCCTAGGGGATCTGACAAATTCTTGTTTCAGAGTTGTTCTCAGTTAAGTACCAGTATAATACCTGGCCCTCCTCTTCATGTATGTGTCAGCAGGAATGTCCCTAACTCGACAACTTCCAGTTTCACGTAATCTACGCTCCACAGCAAGAAATTTTGGACGTGAAGGCACTCTGTGGTTCGAGAAACATTCTCTGTACAAACGAATGGCCATTGCTGCGTTTCCACCAGCTTCTTCCAGTGTCAGTAACATAATCAGCATGTTCGTTAAATGAATACTCTTCCATGTCCATGTTATGCTGTGCTTGACCATTCCTGGTTGATATATTCATGGAACATCTGCCAAAGCAAGGAAGGGACTGGACTGTGAACCCCAGCCTTCTACCTCACGTCAAATTGATATGGCCCCATACTCCCTCCTGATTCCTATATGCCAGGAGTCGGGGAACAGGAGTAAATTATCCCAAATGGAGTAAACCTAAAAATTTGGTGGAAATGCGTGCGACATATTACTTACATAAATGATGTAAGGTTTAGTGAACAAGATGCAACTGAGAACAACTCTGAAACAAGAATTTGTCAGATCCCCTAGGAACCGCAGTTGTCAGTGGGTACTGTCTGGAGTATTATTGACAGTTTGACAGATGTGTGCACAGGCGTTCATTTTTTTTTTTTTTTTCTTTCAGATGGGGTAATTTCATTTTACTCATATAAATTTTGGGGTAATACCCCCAAAAGTTCCCCGACCCTTGCTTTATGCAAACAAGCAAACCTCTTACCAAAGCAACTTAGCTCGTTCCTAGACAATTTATTTAGAGTGTTTTTGCATCCTGCATTTTCAGCGTATCTCAGTTGTTTCATTCTCATTCAGATACACTGCTCGAGCCTCTCATTCACAGTTCAAAACGGTGTTGGATCGCAGTCAATCCCATGAATGTTCGATCTCAAAGAAAATCAATATGAAACTGCTAAGCAGCTATGTGCTGCAAATACAACAGACAAGGAAAGATTAATGAACAATAAATTCATATGTAGGTAATAGCGTATCTGGTCAACTCAACCTCCTGCTTAGGTTATGTTTGGTGACGTAAGATTAGGTAGAGTCAGGTGTCGAAGTTTATGTGACGATAACTCCTTCACTGGTTTTCTTGCAATTTAGTTTTCTTTTACTGTGACCAACGTTAGAGTTTATTCGGCCTAGAAAAAGGTGTTGATGTCAAAATGTTACAGACCCTTCTTACCATTTCACTGCACTTCAAGCACCATATTACTGTATTCAGGATCATGCCAATCGATTTACTCAACCAAGATAAAGCTCTTATTAGTCAAAAGGCTAATTAAGTGTGGGTAAGAGGGTTTGATTTGACACAGAGATTAAACTGGCATGGTTTTATAAATTCATGTTAATCAATGCTCAAATACTATAAATCTACGGGATTTACCCTCCACTTTTCTTATCACTATATCTTACATATTTTATTGGTTATATCTAAGAAACTATGTGGATTTCGACATTTTGTTATATATACAATGTGTCCTAAAATTTTCCCAGGAATTCGCCCTGTAGTTTATGAAAAGTATTTGTGGAACACGCTGTACAGTATTACCTCAGCCAAGGAGCTAATGCTTTCACCCCTAACCGTTTGTTTGTTTGTTGGTTGGTTGGTTTGTGAGCAAGAAGAATGGCCCTTGGCCCAGAATACACTCCACTAAAATTTGGTGCGGATCCGGATAAAGGATTTTTTTTTTTTTTCACTTTCTTCAAAATTGCCAGATTGGGCGTTGGCGGAGGTATCCGCTCTACTGAGTGCAATTCTAGTTTATATCTATATCTCTATCTCTATCTATCTCTATCTATCTACCTATCTATCTACCTATCTATCTATCTATCTATCTATCTGTCTATATATAATCGATGAAGATCTACGCATACAATGTAAAAGCCTCGCAGAAGATTACAAGCTTGATAACCTGATGACTGAACTGGAAAACACTAGTTGGGATATTGTAGGTTTGAGTGAGACCCACAGAAAAGAAGAAAAAATAATTCAGCTCGAAGACAGCAAACACCTATTTTACTACAGTGGAAAGGAAAATGAAAGAGTTAGTGGTGTAGGATTTCTAATTAACAGAAATCTTGCAGGCAACATTGTTAAATTCAGCAGTGTATCTGACAGAGCAGTATTTGTTGTCATTAGACTATGCAAAAAATATACCATGAAAGTCATACAAGTATATGCACAAACTTCTCAAAGCCCAGATGAAGAAATAGAAACATTCTATGATGACATCTCCCAGATTATGGAAGAAGAAAAAACAACATATACCATACTCATGGGAGACTTCAATGCAAAAGTTGGGAAGTCGAAAAATGGAGAAGCATGTATGGGAAAATTTGGAGTGGGAGAAAGGAATGAAAGAGGAGAAATGCTGGTATATTTTGCTGAAATGTTTAACGTGAGAATAATGAACACATTCTCCCACAAAAGAACAGGAAGAAAGTGGACCTGGAGAAGCCCAAATGGAGAAACAAAGAATGAAATCGACTTAATTTTAGCAAATAAGAATAACACGATCACAAATGTAACAGTTATCAACAAAGTAAATATAGGTAGTGATCATAGAATGGTGGGTTGCACAGCAAGATTCAATTTCAGATGTGAAAAAAAGAAGATGATTAGAGAGATAAAAAGATATGCCCAATAATAGTAAACGAAAACAAAGCAGCCTTTCAGTTGGAAATAAGGAACATATTCAGGCCCTAAGTAATGCTGAATGTGACATTGATGAGCTGAATGACAGACTAACAAGAGTGCTAAGAGAATCAGGAGAGGTAGTAGGAAAACCTCATACAACCAAAGCCATCTCAACAGTTACTTCAACAAACAAGGGATGAGGCTTTGGCACACCTAATGTCTGACTTGGCTCGTATCTCTGATTGGGGTAAAAATAATATGGTTGTTTTTAATGCATCTAAGACTCAGTTCTTACACCTATCAACCCGACAAAATCTTCCACAGGTATACCCACTAATGTTTAATAATATTCAGCTTAATCCTGCATCATCCTTGAACATGCTTGGGGTTTCATTTACCCGGGACTTATCTTGGAAAGATCATATTACATCTCTTGTAAAATCTGCTTCCAAGAGATTGGGTGTGCTAAGCCGACTCCGCTCTTTCTTTACCCCTGCACAATTGTTGACTCTATACAGGGGTTTTATCCGCCCCTGTGTGGAGTACAACTCTCATGTGTGGGGAGGCTCCCCACATACAGCTCTTCTCAATAGGGTGGAGTAAAAGGCTTTTCGTCTCATTAACTCTCCTCCTCTTACTGACTCCCTTCAATCTCTGTCTCTTCGCCGCACTGTTGCATCTTTATCTCTTGTCTATCACTACTTTAATGATCACTGCTCCTCTGAACTGTCTGCTTGCATTCCTCCACCTCTACGACGGGCGCGTAGCACCCGTCTGGCAGCAAACTCTCATCCCTTTTCTGTCCAACTCTCTAATGCAAGAGTTAACCGTTACTCCCCGTCTTTCATTTATGCAACAGGTCAACTCTGGAACTGTCTCCCTCTGTCTATATTTCCTGATGCCTATGATCTCTAGTCTTTCAAAAGCAGTGTGCCCAGGCATCTCAAAATGATCGGATCTTAAATTTGGCTCTCTATTGTATTTTGTTTTTCTCTTGGAGGGAACTGTTTCTGCGGGCTCATGGCCTTTGGTTCCTTCTTCCTCGCATAAAAAAAAAAAAAAAGCATTCAGAAAAGACACTCGGGCTTATGAAAAAACGAAAGGAAATTAAAGTAAAGACAAAGCAAGACGAAATAGAATGAGCAGAATTAAATAAGCTTATCAACAAAAGACAAAGAGAAGAAAAATGAAAGAGAAACATGGATCACATCAAAGAAACCATCAAAAAAGGAAAAAGTCTGAAACAGGTCCGAAGCAAAATGGCACTAGGAAAGCAACAAATGACATCACTGAAAGAGAAAAACGGTGAAGTCATTAAATGCAGAGGTAAGAAGGTGAAGAGAGTTGAAGAATTTTACAATGAACTGTATGTATCAAAGACAGTAGTACCAATAGCTAACTTCTCAGTTGACACAAGTGAAATACCTGAGGTAACACCAGACGAAGTAAATATTTGCCTTAAAAATACGAAAAGAGGGAAGGCTCCGGGAGAAGATGGAATAGTAACAGATTTACTGTTGGATGCCGGAGAAGAAGTACAAAATAGGCTTGCTCACTTATTTACCCACTGTATAAAACAGAATCATATTCCCAAAACATGGTGTAATGCAATAGTTATTTTACTCTACAAAAAAGATGACTCAAAAGATCCTAACTATCGACCCATTAGCTTATTATCAGTCATTT
The DNA here is from genome assembly GCF_032717465.1 of Coenobita brevimanus. NCBI lineage: Eukaryota > Metazoa > Arthropoda > Malacostraca > Decapoda > Coenobitidae > Coenobita > Coenobita brevimanus. Next base: position 26,709,650 of record NC_136971.1, read on the forward strand.
ACAAACTCTTCTCTAAAGTCCTTTCGAACAGAATAACAACAATTTTGGAGGAAAACCAACCTCGTGAACAGGCAGGATTCCGAAGCCGGTATTCGACCATTGATCATCTACACACAATGAACCAGCTAACTGAGAAAAATACAGAATATAATAAACCACTGTGCTTAGGTTTTGTTGATTACGAAAAGGCTTTCGACTCAGTGGAGCACTTAGGAATTATAAATTCATTGAGAGAGCAAGAGTGAATGAGAACATTGTAAACCTGCTTGAAAACGTATATAAAGAGGGAACTGCTACAGTTAAATTACATAAGGACTCAGAAAAAATTAAGTTTGAGAAGGGCGTGCGTCAGGGAGATACAATTTCACCAAAATTATTTACAGCATGCCTAGAAAGTATTTTCAGAAAGCTAGACTGGGAAAACAAAGGAGTGAACATTGATGGAGAAAAGCTAAACCATTTAAGATTTGCAGATGACATTGTCCAAATCTCAGAAACAGCAGAGGCATTGCAAGAAATGTTAAATGACCTGAACAGAGAAAGTCTGAAAGCAGGACTGACGATGAACCGAAGTAAAACTAATGTTTAATCCACAAACACCAAAGAGTGTCATCAGAATAGGCGATGAAATTCTTGAAGAAGTTGAGGAGTACAACTACTTGGGACAAGTACTAGAATTAACGAAAGATAATGATAGCGAAGTAAAAAGACGCATAACAATTGGATGGAAAGCTTTCGGTAAATATAGAGACCCAGTTTGTATGAAACGAAAAGTATATACCGTAACGAATGTATAATTCCAGCTATAACGTATTGTTGTGAGACCTGGAAACTGACAAAATCGATGGAAAATAAATTATTTCGTTCTCAGAGAGCAATGGAAAGGTCAATGTTGGGAATATCTTTAAGAGACAGGAAAAGATCAACTTGGGTGAGAGAGCAGACTAAAGTCAAAGATATTATAGAAGTCATAAAAGAGCAGAAATGGAGGTGGGCAGGCCATATACCAAGAATAAGGGATAACCGATGGAGCAAGAGGTTAACTGACTGGACACCAAGAGATTGTAAGCATAGCAGAAAAAGGCCAGACAGGAGGTGGAGAGATGAGATAGAGAAATTTGCAGGAAAAACGTGGCAAAGATTGGCTCAGTCAAGGAATTCGTGGAAAAGGTTGGGGGAGGCCTTTGTTCAGCAGTGGCCTAGTCATGGCTTATGATGATGATGATGATGATTTTATATATATATATATATATATATATATATATATATATATATATATATATATATATATATATATATATATATATATATATATATATATATATATATATATTTACCCGTTTTGTCAGGTGCATCCCTAAGGTAAAAAGTCAGGTACCTATTGTTCTGTGTATCAATCAATTTCAATTCATGTCATCCTTTGCTGTCTGTGCCACTCCCTGCTGCTGGTGTACATAAAAGACCTCTACCCTTTACGTTCCTGTATCACTCTGTCTGAAGATGTAATATACGAAAGTACTCACTATCGCTCCTTTCATTTCTCCTGTGCTTATTTTGCATATACAGTATATATGTGTGTGTGTATATATATATATATATATATATATATATATATATATATATATATATATATATATATATATATATATATATATATATATATATATATATATATATATATATATATATATATATATATATATATATATATATATATATATATATATATATATATATATATATATATATATATATATATATATATATATATATATATATATATATACACACACACACACACACACACACACACATACAGTATATTATACGACTAAGAGAACTGAGTAATATAATTTAATGGTAGCTCACCCTGCTCACCTATACTCCAAGTATTTAACCAGTAGCCAACTTCTCTTGGCCGGTTGTTGAAAGACTTCGGACTAGTCTTCTCAGGTTTGTTTTATCCTGGCACTGCTGTTCTGTACACCCTACACTAGCCCCACTCGTTTTTATAAATCTCTCACTCCATCTGTTCATTTTTTGCGTTGTCTTTCGCGTAGCCAGTTCACAAAATATTTGCATCATGTTCCGGTCCTCTTCTTATATGTCCGTACTGTCTTAACTGATTACATAGTTTTGTTAATATAAGGGGGTCGACCCCAAACGTCTCTCTGATGTTCATGTTTTTCATACGATCTCTCTTAGTCACTCCCATTATAATTATCAATCTCAACACCCTCATTTCCTTTGCTTGGAATTTGCTCTCCAAATTCATTATAAGTATCCATGCGTCGCTTCCATATAGGAGTACTGGTCGCAGAATTGTAGTATTTATATGTGAACATCTACTTTTCTTGATATTTCGCCCCTTATTAATGAGTACAAAAAGCCAGCATTCTTAGTATACTTCGATATTCCAGTGTTAATGTCATCCTCAGTGCTATAGGTGGATGTTAACTTGCTGCCAAGGTTGTTAAGTTTATCCACTAGTGCTAGGCTAATGTTATCAATTTGAAGGTCTTCCTCAGCCTGTCGCCAGCCTTTAGAGCACCTGTCATTAATACGTACCTGGAAAATGCTTCCAGCCGGCGATCAATCACCTGTGTAACTGCTGCCTGCTTTTCGCCGTCTGAGCAACATGATCTGCGTATGCAAAACAATATGTTTCGCCCTTGACGTGTGGTATATCTCTCATTACTTTGCCCAATAAACATTACCGGTGACAACAAGCTACCCTGCCTCATTCCCGTTCCTGTGCTGAATGTTGTAGTTCCTCCACTACACAGCCACTCTGCTCCTCATATGCACTCATAACAGCTCTTCACCACGCACAGAAGTGTATGGATTTGGAAGTATTAGTAATAATTCTCAGTATTGACATCTCAGTATCATTATCATCATGTTAGTGAGGAAAAAAAAAGGATGCTGATGCTGATAAAGGTGGGATAAGTGATTCGAATGATGGCGACGACAGTGATGGTGATGGTGCTGATATACATGATGATGGTGACGATGCTGATAAACATGATGATGATGGTGATGTTTAAGATAATGATGATAATAACGATAATGATGTTGGCGAAGATAATGATCAAGAAGACATGAAATATACAAAAGCCAATCATTTTACTCACAATGATTTCTCATATTTTGATGATTGATGATAACCAAAATGATAAACCGGACAACGATGAAAATACTTGAATTCCAAAAATAATCCTGTCATGTCGATGCTTGTGATGATTATAATGACTTATAATGAAAATAATGACGATGACGTCGACGTCAGTCCTCACGATGAGAATGATGACTACTACCGATGATTATGACGAACATGATGACAGATGATGGTGATAATGATGATGATGATGATGATGATGATGATGATGAGAAAGATGATGATAGTGATGTACAGATAAAGATGAGGATGGTACTGAAGACAGGATTTGTAAACCAATGTAATTTAACCCAAATGATGATTTTGATGATTTATGACTGAGATTGGTGTTAATGATGATGATGGTGATGATTATGATGATGATGAAAAACACTCAGCGATGAGAGTGTTTGGGAGAAAGTGGCTAAATCTGATGTTATTCTTGGCCTAACTTTGACTACTGTTAATTGCTATATATCTGGGTCCAAGTTTCAACCATTTTGGAGCTACAGTTATTTATGAACTTGGTAAACTGAAACAGGTGTCGTTGAGAGTGTCAGGATTGTAAGGCGAGGATTGTCGTGAGTGCAGTGGTGATGATGATGATGATAATGAGATTGTTGATAATAATGACGACGACAATTTCGAAGATGACGATGCCTGAAACACATAGTAAATATAGGGTATCCAGTGTAGTCTTACCCAAATGTTATCGATGCTAAGAGGAGTTCTGACTGCAACAGTCCTGGGCGGGTTGAAGCAGGACGTGTAGTTGGGAGCGTACAGAGTTATGAGGTAATTGTAAATTCCCCCTTCTGTGGCCAGTATCACCCTGAAGGGGCAAAATGCATAAATTAAATCACTTGTCGGTACCAACAACAAAATAACAACGGATGTCATGGTACTGAAGGTAGTGAAGTCTGTTCGTTTCTCAGTATCAGCTAATGACAAACCCTTGGTTATTTATTCAAGATAACACAAGATTATTTTGCTCAGTTTATAGACATTTTTACCGTTTTTTTTTTTTTTTTTTTTTTTGGGGGGGGGGGAGATTTAGGAGGTAGAAAGAAACTCGAATATTGTCACTTCTATTGTCATCATTCTCTGAAAAACAATATTCTGTAAATTCTTGTTGCAACGAAGCCATTCTAATCGTCTGATGAAGTATATTAATTACTGAAAAGGTTACTTTATCAAACCTCTCCAGTTACAATTGTATCTTATAAGATTAAATAAAAGAGGTTATGGTAGAAGGAAATGTAGACCTTAAGTAGGGGATAGAATATTTCGCTTTCATTGGCCATTAACACCCTACGTGTGAGGAAAAAAATCAAGAGCAGTAGCAACAAAATTACAGACAGTTCTAAGACAGCCCATATCTCCATCAACGCTTATACCTGACAAATCTGATCACCACTAAAATTTAATCAACTGTTTATTGGATTTTGATCCACATCTCCAGAAAATTTCATTGAGATCCATCAATTTGTGTTTAGATATCTTGTGGACAAACACATGATCAAAATGACAAACACGGGTAAATACATACCCTCCTCCAACTTCGTTGGCAGAGTTAATAGTAATAATAATAATAATAATTATTATTATTATTATTATTATTATTATTATTATTATATGTGATGTGATACGTGTAAATGAGGAGAGCAAGAGGGTGGAAGTGGTGAATGTTTTCAAGAGTGCGAGATATACTGTGATTATACTCTGTGAAACAAAGACGAAGGAGTGTGAAGTGGAGGTGTGGGAGGGTATGAAATGTGTAAGGTCGGGCATGAATGGGCGAGGAAGATGCAAGGAAGGAGTAGCTTAGTTGATGACTGATGTGTGGCAGAGTGGAATGAGAGATTACACATGTCAGCTTGAGAGGTATGTATTTCAAATTCAAATTTGATGTGAAAGTGGCTGTGATTGTAGCGTATGCAC